>NC_066548.1:15317631-15328003 GCF_024679095.1 Eriocheir sinensis
TATCAGGGTGGCACCTCCAAAAAGTTTCCCAACTCTGTCCACTGCCGCAAATATTTCTTGATCTCTGCAGTGGAGACTCTTTCCTTGCTGTTCCCCTCCTCCCCTGAAGACAGCTCCTCAGTTACCTCCTGCAGCTGTTCCTGGTGAAGTTGACCCAGCTCATCAGTGGTGAGGTCTTCAGAGTGTGCTTGCACCAGCTCCTCCACATCTTCACTGTCCACCTCAATGCCTATGGCCCTCCCCAGAGACACAATGTCCTCCACCACAGCAGACTCCTGGACTGAAGGCTCGAATCCCTCAAAATCCTTGGCTGTCACACAGGTCGGCCACAGATTTTTCCAGGCAGACTGCAAGGACCTCACAAAAACTTGACCCCAGGCTTTATCTATAAGCCTTAGGCAGTGGAGGATATTGAAGTGATTCTTCCAAAACTCCCTCAGAGTGAGCTCTGTTTCAGAAGTCACCTCAAAACACCTCTCAAAAAGTGCTTTTGTGTACAGCTTCTTAACCCGCAAACTGCTGTACGCCTTCTGGGCGGCTGAGCGGTAAGCTGCTGTAAGCCTTCTGGAAGCGGGCTTTTCAAACAGGCGCCAAAAAGTTTCCGCCGCGGCTTCAGATACTGCCAGAAAAACATTTTTGTGATAGAAAAATCTAAGAAATATGCAGGATACAACACATTTCGAGCTACAGATATGTGTATTGTAATATTTATGACACGTTTATGTAACTTAGACATCATTTATTGAAGGTCAATCTCTCGCTGATATAGCCGCACTAGGCGACGCACTCAGAATCTCAGTCCCGCAGCTTACGGGTTAAACCTGGCGATGACATTCTGGTTCATGGGTTGGATCAGTGGCGTGGTGTCGGGGGGGAGGAACATCACTTCGATGAATTTATACCCCTTACCCAATTCTTCTTTCACGCCTGGAGGGTGTGCAGGGGCATTGTCCATCAACAGGAGGGCCTTGAGTGATAGATTCTTCTCTATTAGGTATGTCTTCACTGCAGGTGCAAACACCTCCACAAACCACTCCGTGAAGAACTGCCTGGTTGTCCAGGCTTTCTTGTTTGCCCTCCACATCACACTGAGTTTGCCCTTTTGCACACCGTTCCTCTTGAATGGCCTGGGGTTTTCCTAATGGTACACCAGCAGCGGTTTAATTTTGCAGTCGCCGCTAGCATTGGCGCACAGAAGCAGGGTTAGCCTGTCTTTCATGGGCTTGTGTCCTGGCAAACACTTCTCTTCCTTTGTTATATAGGTCCTGTTTGGTAGTTTTTTCCAAAGCAGGCCTGTCTCATCACAAAAGGCGCACCTGACATTACCAAATGTGGGGTACAAACTTGGCGGAAGGACTGTTTTTTGGGCGCCATTAAAGGTAATGGCTGAAGAGTAGCTTAGCCGGATATTTTGTTTTTATTTATTAATGATCCACGAGACATCCTAGAGGTAAATCAAAGTATGTGCTTATCTTTGTATTCATTCATACACACACTGGTAATATTTCTGTGGTGTCTGATTCACTTATTAGAGTGAAATTCTATTGTGATAAACAGTCACAAATTCGTGTCACTAGTAAAAATGAAACTAGTAATTTAAGTTTTGCCACCATGAAATATACACAAATAGATAAATATAAAAGTTCACGAAGTCACAATAAGTGACATCACCTGCTTTGCGCAGTAAAAGTATGCTATTTTAGATATATGTCACCCGCAATATAGCACCCTGCTGCTGCCTCGGCCACAGATTATTACCAGATTGTCATACTCAGCCGATTATATTTCCCGACTTCCTGCCCCAAAACTGTCTTTTGGGCTCCAAAAACGAAACTAATTTATAGTTATCGTTAAAAGAGTAAGATTCAGATGTTTCTTGGCAATAGTTAGGCGTCAAACACCGTTAAATGCTATGCTCTGAGTACGACAATCTGGCAACGGTAGCTATACGTATTTTCATATTATTGTTCTGCTGTTTATTGAATGTTGTGTTAAAAAAAAGAATACTCATAATTTTAGCTAGTTTTTGGTTATAAGGATTCTTTACGAAATACAAGTATAACATTACCTTCTTTAACTTAGGAAACGTCCTGAATCCTGGATTGGCTATGGTATTGTTAGGTGCGCCTATTAAAGACCTGTTGTGGGCTTAAGTGCTCCTTATCCACAAATTTCTTAAATTCAGGCACAAACTTCTCGGCGGCAACTTTGTCAGCACCTGCGGCCTTGCCATGCCTCACAACAGAATGAATTCGTTCTCTTCTTGAAATTCCCAAACCACCCCTTACTAGCTTTAAAATCTTCACTGGAGTCAGAGGTAGTATCACAAATAAGATCACCATGGAGCTGCCTAGCCTTTGCACAGATTATGCCCTCTGACATAGAATCACCAGCCATCTGCCTTTCGTTTATCCACACCATCAACAATTTTTCCATTTCTTCCACTGCCGCAGGTCGCTTAAGTTGCTTTTTCACACCCATCGCCACATCAGCTCCCTTAATGGCCTCCTTGTTCTTCAATATGGTGGCTACTGTAGATTTCGCCATACAATACTCAGCTGCAAGATCGGTGATTCTTGCTCCTTTCTCGTATTTATCAATAATCTCCTTTTTCCGTTCAATGGTCGTCACTACATTCTTCCTTTTAGGCTTATTTTTACCACTAATAAGCCTCTTTGGTGCCATTGTAAGTTTCTAAATGAAAAACCACAGACAGAACGCAGGAGAATGTTGTTGTTCACGACCATGCGGGACAACTGGCAGCGGCGGGGAGGGAGAGGCCAGGAGCCTTTGTTTACAACCATGTGTGTGGACGTTCAAGTACCAGATATTTTTTCGAGTACCAAGTCGAACTTTTGCGTTCGAGTATCAAAAAGTTCGACTTCCAAGACGTTCGAGTATTGAGTCTTCACTGTATATTTATATATAGTTCATCTGTGTCAAAGTCTGCCACTGGCCAGCAGGGACAGTAACTACCACCGAGTCTCAGTGTACAGAAGTGTGGCTGGCTGACTGGCTGGGGAAGACACTGACCCTCTCAACAAATAAACATGTTGTCTGCAAGATAGTTCATATGGTAGACATTGCTGTATTTTCAACCATGCAACAAGTCAAGTGAGCCACTGAGGAAGATGAGAAACAGACCTTTTCATTATATTGCTGATGATTTGTATGGCAAGCATTTTGATGATAATGGTAAGTCTTGGTCATCCCCTGTCAATATTCTTCAATACATGCCTATTGCATTCATGGTTTATTCACTTACACATAACTGAGTTTTATGATATGACTGTGATGTCAGTTTAAAGGTTACTCCTGCACACTAAAACAGATAAAGGATTCTGGGGGGCAGCCATTTTGATGATAATAGTAAGTCTCAGGCTTCCACTGCTAATGCCTTTTTTATACAAGCCATTTGAAATAGGCTTGCATTAAACATTTCTGGGGAAGGCTAAGTCTTATTAATAGTAATAGCATCATTAAAATGCTTTTCATGGAAATCTTCAGCGATTTAATAAAAAGGTAATATTGGTGATGATGATGATTTTAATCTTTCTCATCCAGGGTCCACCTCTCCTCTACCCCCAAATGGCCTGGAGAATAAGAAAATTGGTGTCATTTTGGAGACGGCTCTGCAGCGTGCTCCCATTCTGTACATGAAGGCAGGACAGCTGGATAAAGCAATCAGCAGATACAGGTGAGCAGTATAGAACATTTCAAAGTAATCATTGTAATTATCATTTATGTCATCATTATCATCATTATCATAATCATCATCAAGAAAGACATCCTAAACCACAAAAAGCCATGTTATCATGGATATAATAATATACCAAAGCAAACAACAGCTGTTTTTTTCTTGTGGTATTGTGATAAGATGATCAGTATCATTGTCCTCATTATTATGCTATTGCCATTATGCCATTGGGGTGGCAGTGGCTGAGTGGTTAGCCTGCCGGCACTGCGTCCAGGAGGATGCTGGTCAAGTCCTGCCCTCTGCCTGAGCTGGAATTATTCAGTCACTGTCGAATGGCCTAAGACTACCCACTTGCTGTCTTGAAGACCACCTATCAACTCAGACTATAGATTTTCTCTCTAAAGAGAGACTCAGAGATGAGCTACGGGGGGCAGCATGAGCCAAACAAGATGGTGCCTCTGTAAACATTTGTCTGCACCATAACAGACTGGGGCCGACCATCAGGCCCCACCAAGAAAGTCTACTGGTGCCATAGGCATAGGCCCCCCCCAAAAAAAGTATTATGTATCAACATATGATAAATTGAATGATACACAAAGAAAACATAAATTCACTGATAATTTTGAGGTGGATACATAAGCATACTAGTAAAATGCAGTACCATGTTAATCACTGAATTTTACTTATGGGTAGATAGTCTTGTGGGGAAAAATGCAAAAGAGGGAAGAAATGAAAGTGTAGAGTGGAAAGTACCACTACAATACCCCCTCGAGTTTCGTGATAAACTCGAGGATCACGGAACTCAAGGTATTGAAAACAGTGAGAAAGCTCTTATTTATTCTGGCCCATGGAGAAACTGACTTTTTTTCACACTTTAAGGTGGTGTCACACTTGCCGTTTTCCTCCAACCATTGGGGCTATGTGCAACCGCGGTTGCTCGTACACCAAACCAGGAGCAAGTTGTCGGTTGTCTTTACAGATGGAAAACAGTTGTGGGTACAAGCAACCATGTGACTGTATGAAAACAGACAATGGTAGTGGCTGAGGAGTAGAAGAAGCTTAGTGAAAGATGGCTTACCAAGAGAATTGTAAAGTGGATTGGCAGAGCTGCTTTGTCTACAAAATAAGTGAACACCCTGTGCTGTGTGGTCTGTGGGACCACACACATTAAAACTATGCCAAAGAAAATTTAAAAAGATGTGAATGGCCCATAATTGCTGCTGCTCTTAGCTCATTCTAGTGTCTTGCTTGGATATTAGTTTACAATAGCTAACCCGTACAGCGTTTTGGTATTATGTAATATCCTCCCCACCCCAGCGTCGGAGGAAAAAATTATTTTCTTTTTTTTAATAAAACAGCATAAAACCATGAAAAATGAAAAAAATGTAACTTCTTTTAGCTTACCATTGCCTAGAAGTCGGTGTTTTGGGCCATTTCTTATTGAGTCGGGAAGCGAAATGGTTGTGTTGATTTCCATAGACTTTTTTGGATTTGAGGGTGCTTATCCGAGTAAATCGTTTTCTCTCGACATATTTAGCACAGACTTATATACATATATTGTTAGAGAGTAACTCATTTTGAGCTTTTTGATAGTTCAACTCAATGTACAGTCGCCCACAAGAGTGTTCACTCACGCAATTACAGTTTTTAGAGGGTTCGTAATTGTTGAATTCATGGTATGTTTTTGGCATTATTACAATCATTATACGCCAGTAAACCATTGCCGTGACCGGCCAGCGTCTGACAGACTGTACCTCTTCTCACTCCTGCACCCCCCAACAACCATCTCCTCACACCCACCCTTTCAGGATCTCTCACCTAGCCCGTGGCCCATTTTGTACAGAAATTGCCAGTGAAAAATTGCTGTGTGTGACAGTCAGCACCTCAAGTAGCTTTCATCCAACTTCACTCTGACCCCACTACCACCATCCTGGCCACCATCCAACACCCATTTCATTACCACCCACCCCTTACGTGGCCCCCTCCTTACCAAAATTGCCGGTTCTGGACGTCAGTATACCCACTATACCTCTCCCACAACACTGTCAAACCACTTTCCAACCACCAACCACTTCAATTTCCACATCATGATTTCCAAAATCACCTCCAACATCCACACAAATAAAAAAAAGTGTACACAGAATAATGGCTGCCAGGCTTGCCAGTTATGGCAATAAATGAAATATATTGGGTGGTCAGTATTCCCAAAGGATCAGTCTACTAGGACACCACCACAGAAATCACCCTCGACACACTCCAGTGACGGGAAAAAATAATACATTAAATACGTACAACGTATGTATCTGATGCTCAATGGTATTAAAAAATAATACGTACGTTGTACGTATCTGATGCTGTACGGGTTGATAAAAACTTTTCTTTCTCCATTCAATGTCACGCTTCTGGCTACACTCCTGTTTCTGGCGGTCTGTTTTGTTTACAAACAAAAAGACTGATCACTACGAACACGGATTCGTGTACGCAGCTGGTCGTGTTCACATGGCTGTCCCCCCAGTGTTTTCAAGCACGGGAGGGCATATTGTTTTATTCTTTCATAGGAAAAACATTCATGAATCCAGTATAGTGCTCTGTTTTGTGATAAGTATAGTGAAGGGCTAATAAATAGCCTTCATGCAGTGATTCATGGGTATATTTACGGGAAGTAGCATCTTGCTATTTTCGAAAAACAAAACTGTCTTGGTGTCCATATGCAGGCCCGTAATTTTGACAGATTTTGGAGGGGTCTATAGAGGACATCATAGGTTCATGAGGTGGGGGGGGGAGCAAAGTGAGCAAAGCCATGCTGATGGGGGATGCATGAGAACAGCTCTGCTTATCAACAAATCTTTGTTTGTTTACATTCGCTTCTGAGCATGCACAGTTAACGGGAGGACAGCCATATATAAGGGGACAGTCAGGAACATGACACTGATCTTCACAGCACGATGCTGTATGTAAACAAACAGACGATGGTATTGGCTGAGAAGTGAGGAGCTGTGGAAGATGGCCTACAAAGAGACTCGTAAAGACAAATAGACGATGGCAGTGGCTGAGAAGTGAGCAACAGTGGAAGATGGCATTCTGAGAGACTCATAAAGTGGACTGGCAGAGCTGCTTTGTGTACTATACTATTTAATTTAAAGATAAGAGAACATCCTGTGCTGTGGGATCACAGTTCAAAAAACCTTTTTTCTCCATTCTATGAAAACTGTAAGACTCCTGGTCTTCACAGCACAGTTCTTTGATGAGGTTTAGGTAAACACTCCTGTCCTCCCATTTTTTAAGCCATGATCATTTTATTTTATTTTATTTTTTATTTATTTATTTTTTAATTTTTTTACATCTTTGCCTATAGCACCGATAGGCTTTCTTCAGGGGCCTGGTGGACGGCCCAAGCCCGTCAGGGCACAGGCAATTTTTATAGTGGCGCCAGTTATACTTGGCTCATGCTGCCCCCCGGAGCTCATTTTTTATTCACTTGGACGGTTTCTTCTAGAGTCCGGGTTGATGGGTGGTCTTCAGGACAGCATGTAGGTAGTCTTAGGCCACTCGGCGGTGACTGAAAAATCCCAGGTGGTAGCGTGGGGATTCAAATTGACGTTGTCCAGGGCGTGATGAATGTGGAGCCCGCACGCTAACCACTCAGCCACTGCCTACCCACAACCGCTTCTTCCTTCCATTTAACCTGTTAGCTGTGACAAGCCTACATTGCGGCTTTAACGGTGCCTCAACTGGCTTCATCTAATGAGCATAATCACATCGTAAATATGCAACTCTACCAGAAAAAAAAAATTTAGAGGCTGCATAAAACTGAGATGAATATGATGATATATGTTTTAACTCCTTTTGGTCAGGTAAATTTATGGGCCTGTAATTCACATAGAAGGGACTCTTGTCCACTCATATTCCGCAGCTATATGGTCAACTGCAGCAACAAGTCCTCAACTTGGGAACAGCAGCACAAGTCACAACAGCCCTTACTTTAGCAGACGGTGCCATGTCAATGCAGGGCAACTGCTTTGTGTACATTGTGGATATGGGCAACTGACCTTGGCCGTGTGTGATGCACACCTGGAAAAAT
Source organism: Eriocheir sinensis (assembly GCF_024679095.1). Classification (NCBI taxonomy): domain Eukaryota; kingdom Metazoa; phylum Arthropoda; class Malacostraca; order Decapoda; family Varunidae; genus Eriocheir; species Eriocheir sinensis. Next base: position 15,325,410 of record NC_066548.1, read on the forward strand.
TGAAGCTACTGGTTGCCCTTACCACCACTGTAGTTGGAGGAAAAAGGCCCATTGTGGCATCAGCTTAACCCTTTCCATCCATGATGCAGACTTCGGCATCACAGTATGGAAAGGGTCAAGAGGAAATGGAAGAGGATTAATCCTCTTCTATTTCCTCTTAACCCTTTCATTGCTAAACGCTCGCAGCGAGCGTTCGGCATATTTACTGGTAGTGCTAAATGCTCGCTGCGAGCTCCAGCCGCACTCAAATCTCCCGAGTATGAGAGTGTTCCAACACCATTTTTCACAACACTGGATTGCCAATTGAGTGGATTCTTCACTAAATTTGGTGGAAAATCATATCACCCCAGCGTGGCAAATCTACAGATGAGTAACTGGTGGATGTTCTTGTCCAATACAGTGGCATTTTTGCATAGCTTCACCTATCACCTGACTGATTTTTTGACCAAATAGTTGTAAATATTGCAGTTGGCAATACAACCTTGTCAGAATCTCATGGAAAGATGTCCGCAGTTCCCTCAGTATGGCTGATCATCCCGCACGCACTGATGTAAGTGTTCACATTCAACACTCCCTGAACGTGCATGTACGTTCGCAGGAGAGGCATACATAACCGACTCCTATAGATCTGGGCCTCCTCTTTCCAGTGGTGTTTTGGGTTTTTAGTTGTGATGAACAGTATTTGAGATACAGAGGTTGAAAGAGACCCCCCATTGGGCTGTCTGACTGTGCCTGAGGGGATAGTCGCGTCCTGTCCCACGTGCAAATAAAGGGTTAAGAGGTTTAGAAGATGATTAAGACGTTTAGAATAGGACTATTGGTGACGCTGTTGGACGCTGACATCGGCATCGCCGGAGTGAAGGGGTTAAGGCAGTGTTGGTGACGCCAACGGTAGTTAGACGTGACCCATACATGTCAAAGCAGTGTGAAACCCGAGTCGATAGTGCATGAAAATCGATATGGCAAGAATTTATATTAGGACTAAACGTGAAAGTCAAGGATCGCGAAACTTGAAGCTCGGGAGGGTACTGTACATTCATCATCACTCATTAAATGTATCATACATTGAAGCTGTGGGCAGTTAGAGTCCCTCCCTTACTATGATACTGAGAGAGAGAGAGAGAGAGAGAGAGAGAGAGAGAGAGAGAGAGAGAGAGAGAGAGAGAGAGAGATGAAGCTTCCTTGAACAATACTGAGTAGCTGCAACATAATTTATATGTTGAATGCCCTTGTGGCTCAGTGGAGAGAGGAAATACACTCATTATTCATAAATAATAAATTAGTGATAAGAATGGAAAACACAATAATTATAGTTTAGTTGTTCTCAATAATTTTCAGATGACAAGCCACAGAAAACAGCTGAAAGCATTTTATTTTTTATGGTAAACTGATGTATATTTATTGGTCCTTTAAAAATGATAATAATTTTATTGTGAGCATGCATCCATACCTCCCCTGGTATAGGCGACTCACATTCCTATGTAATAATAATAAGAGTCAGGTAATCCATCGTATCATATATAACCTTTATTCTGAAAGCTGTCCTATAATATCTGGGAAAAAATGTATTATTCCATCAGAACTCAGCCACGACCCAGTATACACATCCTCAGATATCTCATGAGCACTGTGAAGATGCAGTAAACGCATTCTCGTGTTGAAGGAGTTAAAAAAGATTGCAAAATGACATTAGCCACCATCCATCCACTCACTTGAAACCTATAGAATACCTCATGCAAAAGATTTGAAATCTAGAAAATTTAACTCCAGCTGTCTTGTTTTGTAATGTACAAAAGACTGTTTGAGTCCTTTAATATTAGAGGTAACATAGCTATTTTCAAAGGCTACACATGAGAAATCTTACCCTAGAAATCCAGTCTTTTAAGTAGTGATATGCAGTACTGTCTTCTGATGAACTGTTTTGGGAAGAAAGGGTAAAATGAACATTCAGACAATATTCTCAGGAGTATGCTCTGTGCAGTGGAGTCCTCAGCTACCCAACACTTGCGGCTGACCCTGGCCCGACAACTGGCAGAGGTGCTGCTGCGTGGCTGCTCAGAGCATGCCTACAAAGCCCCAACAGGTAAGAGATGGTGCTTATGGCACTGTTATAAATTGTGGCATTTAGCAGAGTATTAGAATGTAGTTACTGCATTTACACTTTGATAGTACAGTAGGATCTTGTGAGTATTTCAATTGGTGCTTGAGGAATGCTACTATTAATGTAACTATTACTTGTGAGATATTTGAATTTGCTTTTTGATGTTGCCACTCTAGGATTTTCACACGTTCTTCCCATTTGAAGCCTTTTTAAATATTTGTTTTAGCTGATAGCAAGTTGATATCAAATCAACATGAGTAATACAGTAAAAGTCCTTTAATCCAGAATGTAGGGGTCACATACCTTTTGGATTAGTTGATTTTCAGCATTACCAGGAGGGGACCTCACATTTATGGTGTGGGAGGAAAACTGCTTAGTGCAATAAAGTCTTTCTATGAGGATGCATCTGCATGTGTCAAAATTACTGGAGAAACAAGTGAACATTTTGAGATAAAAGTGGGCTTAAGACAGGGGTGTGTTATGTCACCATGGT
>NC_066548.1:15328103-15373103 GCF_024679095.1 Eriocheir sinensis
AGGGAGGGAGAAGGGACTATACCCTACCTCACACCTCCTCACTACACCCCCATATCACCGCCCTTCATGCCTCTTAGGCACATCTTCATATTAGGTAACAAGGGGAACATCCCATAACAGAGGAAGGGAAGGATGGACCTACCTCATACCTGACTGAATTTTCCTCCAGAACACTTCCATCTAACCCTCTTAAGGCTGTCTTTACATAGGAGGTAACAAGGGAACATCAGAACAGGGAGGGAAGGATGGTTCTGCCCCTCACCACCTCCTCACCCTTCCATCAGCCCTCTTAGTCACGTCTGCATCCAGAGTAACAACAGGGGACACCTGCATCCTCAGCCCCAGTGTATAGCTCCTTCACCTGAGATTTACCTGGGGAATGGATGACTACCGCTCTGGTTAGAGAGTTCCCGGGCTGGCAGCCGTAATTAACTTCTCACTCTTACCTGGGTGCGGCAGTATAAGTGTGTCATTCCAGGGTGCCATAAAGGTCAGGGGAGTATGAGGGAAGTATGGAGTATCGACTTTAAGAACCTTGTAGTTCCTTTTTGTTATTCGGGTTTTAAGAGTGGGTAATAACAGAGACTAATGAGAGAGAGTTTTAATTTTTATGCTGTAGGAGTCTCTTTCTCTCTCTATCTCTGTCTTTTATGGGGTTTTCTGTTTGTTTTATTTCTTTTGTTTTTGTGTGTATACGTATGCTTGGGGTTTTCCTTTGTTTATTTTGTTTTCCTATCTCTGTTTTCTTTGTTTCTTTTTCAATATGTTTTCTGTTTATCTGTTTGTCTGTTTGTTCTTCTGTTGTTGAAGGGTCTGAGGCTCTTCTGTTGTTTATCTCTTTTTTTGTATTTATATATGCTTGGAACTTTACTCTGTTTACTTATCTCTGTCTTTGCATCTTTTTTGCATATATTTATTTGTTTATATATCTTTCTTTCTTCCTATTTGTTTGTCTGATCCCGTCTACTGTCTATATGTATCTGCCTCTCTCATCTCTCTATCTATTCTTGTTTTCCTATCTGTGTCTTATCAATATTTTTCTCCTTATCTCTGTCTTTCTGCATCCAATCTATCTCTCTATCTATCATCATTGCCAGATTGTCGTACTCAGCCTCTTATAATTCCCGACTTTCGACCGAAAAAACTGTCTCCTTGGCCCCAGCAACGAGATTCACCTACAGTCATCGTTAAAATAGTTGATTCCTGATATTTTTCGGCCATTAGCTATGCTCCGAAACCGGTAAATACTATACTCTGAGTACGATGATAATCTGGCAACAATATCTGATTATCTAGCTATCTCTCCATATCCACTACACGGGAGCAACACAGGGGACAGCACACCTGGAACGCAATTAACAGCCTCAGGGGCAGAGTAATGGAATGTACCAGTAGCCATTCAGGTAGCAGTTAGGTTCCTCCCTGCTACTATTTCCTCATATCTATTTACTCGTAAAATTAAAGGAAGACAGTGGGATCGATTATTCTTATATTAAAGGAAGCAGTATTTTTCTCCCATTTCCGCAGCTTTCTTTTCCCGTTTCTACTTCCTTTTCCTTCTTTTCCCTTTTTCCTTTCCTTTCCTTTTCTTCCCTTATTTTCCTTTCTCCTTTTCTTTCCTTTTCCTTCCATTTATCTTTTCCATTCTACCCTTCCTCCTTCTCTGTTCCTTCTCATTTCCCTATTCCGTTTCCTTCGTCTCCATCCTTTACCCTTTCTTCCTTTCGCTTTCCTCCTTTTTCTTCCTTTGGTCTCTCCTTCTTTTCCTTCGTTCTTTAGTCTTTCCATTCATTCCTCATCATCCAACTCCAGCGAATGTTAAGGAACGACTGTACTTCCTTCCTATATGATAACCCTACCTCCTTCTCCTCCTCTTCCTCTTTTCGTCCTCCTCCCTCTCTGTCCGTCTTTTCCTCCTCAGCATCATGATCATCCTCCTCCTCCTCCTCCTCTTTTTTCCCTTACACATGTCACTGTCACTTGTCACGTTCAGGAGCCTTCACTTTCCATCGCTCCTCTCCCTTCTCCTTGCTTGCCGTCCCGTCCCTTCCTCTTGTAGTGATTTGGCTTGTGTCCGGCGAAAGGAATCTTAAACGGCTTAGTGGGATGACGTCACGGCCTGAGAGGGGATTAAGAGCGAAATCACTGAGCGTTAGTATTAGTTTACGCGCAGCTGTTGTTGGGACGAGTGACGGCCATACAAGTTGAAAGAATGCTAAGCTTGATCATCAGGGCTACATGCTAGAGTGAGTAAAGTGAATGAAGCAATGAAAGAAATATTAACTGATTTCAAGAGCCATCAGCAACCCTGTAGATCCTATGGGGAAGTGTCAATAATAGGGGGCTAACTTTCTTTCTTTCTTCCTTTTTTCTTTCTTTATTTTTTTCCTTTCTTTCTCTCCTTTATAACGACATCATCCCAACACTCAGTCACTGTCAGAAACACACTAAACACACCTCACTACTTGCACACTCATTAATAACAATAATTATCTATCTATCTATCTATCTATCTATCTATTGCATTTTCATCGTTAAAGTTTCCTCTATTATCAACTTCCCTTCCCATTCATTCTCTCTTTCCACACCATTTATCAACTACCTCAATTTAACTTTCCTTCATTGTGTTCTCCCCTTCCTCTGTGCCTAACTTCCACTTGCCAGCCTCAAGCAATTTTACCTGACCCATTTCTATATCCGTCACCTCCTTCCCTTCACTCCTTCATTCACGCTTTATGTTAATTTCTTCGCTTTCCTCCTGTTTGTTAATTTCTTCTTCGCTTCCCTTCTTTCCCCTCTTATCATCATCCACCTATCATCTGTTTTCATCTACCGTCCCTTCATTCCTTCTACCTTCGTTATTTTCTTCCCACTCTGTCTTTTCTTCCTATAATTTTTGCTCTCTTTCCCGTCCCTTTCTAGTATTTTTTATGTCATTATACCCACCTTCCGTTTCTCATTAATTGCGCCACTTTTTCCCTCCATCTCCCTTCGTTTCTTACTTCCTTTATTTTTTCCATCCTACTTTCTTATTCCTTTCTTCCTTCCTTCTTCTATCTACCTTTTATACTCCATCCTTTACTCATCGTTCCTTTCCTCTTTCTGTAGATAATTATTTTTTTACCTTTTCGCTCTACTTACATTCCTTCCTTCCTTTCCTTTCTTTCTTCCTTCGTTTTTCCATCCCTACGTTCTCATTTCCTCTCTCCTTCCACCCTAAATCTGTTTCTTTCCTTCCTGTTGCACTCAGTTACCTTTATCTTCCATTACACTTACCTTACCTAACCTTACCTCACTGCATACCTTACCTTAACTAACCTAACGTCACCCTAACCTAACCTAACCTATTACTAGCCTAACCTCCTCACCACTTTCCTTCTCTCTCCAACTGACTTCCTCTCCGAGTCCACCAACAACCGCATCTACATCTTCTCCTTCTTCGTGGCGGCGTGGGTCGTGCCCCTCAACATCATCGTCTTCAGCTACCTGTCAGATAGTGACCACCGTGTCCAAGCAGGGCAATACTGCCGACGTGTCCAGGCACCTTCTCCACCTCCTTCAAGCACCAGAGGCTCAAGAGGAAGAAGGGAGTCGAGGTGAGTGAGTGTGATGTTGTTTGTAGTGATGGTTAAGGTTGGTTAAGGTTGGGCTGGGTTGTTGTTGTAGTGTGTGATGTTGAGTGTTTTTTATAGTAGTAGTGGTAGTAGTGGTAGCAGTAGTAGTGGTAGGACGAGTAAGAGGGAGGAGAAGGAGGAGGAAGAGATAGAAGAGAAAGAGGAGGAAGAGAAGGAAGAGTTTGTAATGTTCGTATTGATTGATGAGTTAGTTAGGGTTGAGTTGCTCTTTCAGTAGTAGTAGTAGAAGTAGTAGTAGCAGTAGTAGTAGTAGCAGTAGTAGTAGTAGTAGTAGTAGTAGTGAGAGTTGTCGTAGGAGAAGGAAGAGAAGGAGGAAGAGGAGAAAGAGGAGGCGAATTAGCGGTAGCAAATAAAGTAAAACGCATCAGAGAAAGGAGGAAAGTAGAACAAACTGCTACTCCCTTACTTCAGCGCCATAGAAACACGCCGGCCATTGTTTTAACGCCAAGTTGAGACGCTCGAGAAAAGACAAGAATAGAAAAAATACACGAAAACGTCAAGGATAAAAGAGGGAAGGAAGGAAGAAACTACCAGAACGACCGCTTTTTACGTACCGCCATAAAGAAGAAAAGAGGAAAACAAAAGAGAACATAATAATGGAGACGAAATAAAGAAAATGCAAATAACCAAAAAAATGGAAAACTTCTTGCGGGATAGAAGGAGAGGAAGAGCAAAAAAAAAAAAAATGCCAGAAGCTGCCACGACCTTTTACATACCGCCATAAAGAAGAAAAGAGAAAACAAAAAGAGAAGAAGAAAATAAGTTTGAAGAAAAAAGAGTCTGCAAAAAAACACTGGAACACTACTAAGAATTAACCTGCAACACATTAGCTTTCCAACACACACAACACAAGAACACCTTTTTTTCCGAGCTCTATCTTGTGTATTCCTCTTACCTGTAGCCACCCGAGAATCGTTCCTGTCTTTCTTTCCTTCTTATTCCTTTGTTTCTGAACCCACATGAGTCTTGGGTAACCTGTCGCTTTCCCAGAACACCTCATCACTTTGTATCTCTCTAGTGTTGTATAAGCCACATGAACTTTATAATCCTTAGACAATACGGATCTTTTGTTTCTGAGTTCACCTTTGTCTTGTCTAACCTTTAACTTTCCTAGAATAGCTCGTCTCTCTCTCATCCTATATATTCTTTAAGTATTGACGTTTTACTAGCCACATAAACAACATAATCCCTTGAACAAAACACTAATCCATTGTCGCTTACTTAGAACAGTTTATCTTTTTATACTTGCTAAATAATGATCTTTTATAAGCCACAGAAACAACATAATCCGTTTAGCTATACTTGAACACTATCGAGGAAGGGATCTGATGATGTTACCTCAACTGCGTTGCTTTCTTTGAACTCTTTATCCCGTCCTCCTTGCCATTCTTCAGTATCGTCTTATACTCAGTTATAGGCCACAGTAACAACATAATCCTTTTAACTCTACTTGGACACTATCAAGGAAGGGATCTGATGAACACCTCAACTGCATCACTCTCTCTGAACTCTCTATCCTCTCCTCCTTGCCCTTCCTCAATAACAGTGTCTTATACGCCGCTAAATCCCAGACACAGCATGCGCCTTATACTAGTCCGGGCGCTGTCAAGGGTGGGGCTAATAATGTTCAGCGTAAACAAACGGAAGAGATAAGAGAGCCAGAGAAAAGGCGTTGCGGTAGGGAGATGAGACAGTCCCGACCTTGAGATGTTCCTGGTGGGTTTACTGTTCCCCGAGTGTGTTTTTGATGCGATAAAATAAGGTGAAGGAGCGACGGATGAGAAAAGAGAGGGAGGGAAGAAAGTTGAGACGGTAGCAAGGAGAAAAGAAATATACAAGGGAATAAGAGAGTTAGACAATGAAGAGTGGGAAGGAAAAAGAAGGGAGATGACGTGGTATAATAATGAAAGAAAAGTACAGAGTTAGTTAGAGATGGAGAGGAGGGAGGTGAGGCGGTAGCAAGGAGTAGAAAAGAAATATACAGGGGAATAAGAGAGAACTAGACATGGAGTGGGAAAATGAGGGAAGGGAACATAAAGGAACACAAAGGAGGAGAAAGAAAGGTACAGAGTTAATCAATGGATGGGAGAAGAGAATAAGCAAGAAATGGACAAGGGAAATGAGGGAAGATGAAAGATTGAATATTAAGGAATAAGACGAAGAACAAAAGGAAAGAAAGGCGATAGAGTGCAGAGAAAGAGAAATAGCAAAGAGAAAAAGGAGAGAAGATAAAAAGATAGGACAGAAGGAGTCAAACGTCATATGCTGACTAGGAGGCGAGAGAGAGATAGTAAAAAGGAGATCAAAGGATGAAGGATATGGAAGTGAGGTGAAGAGGAACGTAAGATTTTAACTGAAAATATGAGGAGGAGGAAGATGAAGGAAGACATATTGGAGCCAGAACGTGGAAGGAAGAGAAAGATGAGGAGGAGGAGAGAAGGAAAAAGAATAAAGAAAGGAAGGAATGAAAAGGAGGGGAATACAAGTGAGGAGAAAGATGAGGGAAGATATATTGGAGTCAGAATGTGAAAGGAAGGAAAAAAGGAGGAGGAGGAGAGAGAAAACATAAAGAAAGGAAGGAAGGAAAGAGGAGAAGGAGAAGAAAGCAAGTGGTCTGATAAACAGGAAGAGGAGGAATATGATGGAAGATATATTGGGGTCAAAATGTGAAAGGAAGAAAAAAAGGAGGAGGAGGAGAGAGAAAACATAAAGAAAGGAAGGAAGGAAAGAGGAGAAGGAGAAGAAAGCAAGTGATCTGATAAACAGGAAGGGGAGGAATATGATGGAAGATATATTGGGGTCAGAAAGTGGAAGAAAAAAAAAGAGGTGGTGGAAGAGAGAGAAAAAGAAAGAAAATATTAAAGGAAGGAGAAGAAGGAGGAGAATGCATGTGGCGTGATAAAGGAGACTTAGTGACACTCCCTTGTATAAGTTGTGTGCGTGTGTAGTCTTGCATAATACACACACACACACACACACACACACACACACATAAACACAAACCTTTTAATACATAGACAAATATTCTAAACACTTATCAATCTGCTGTTTTTTATCCACTCATCTGAAATTACTCTCCTTCTTCTTCTTCTTATTATTATTATTCTTATTCTTATTATTATTATTATTATTATTATTATTATTATTATTATTATTATTATTATTATTATTATTATTATTATTATTATTATTATTATTATTATTATTATTATTATTATTATTATTACATTTTTTTTCTTTAACTAATGAAACCACTAAAGCATTGTAAACCCCTCTACCGTAAAAACAAAAGGGGGAAAAAAAATGCTTTCACTACAGTCCTCACCTGGAAAAATATGACTTGTTTTCCACTCACCGAAATGAGGCAGAAACACAGGTAATAATTTTCCCCCTGGACGTGTGGCTAAGAAACACACGCGTCAACGATAAGAGGAGAATGGGAGAAGGAGGAAGGGAAGAACAATGAGGAGGAGGAGGAGGGGAAAAGGAGGAGGAGGAGGTGGAGGGAGGAGGTGGAGGGTACCATCCTCTCACCTCCTCTTCATCATTAGTGGAGAGACTGTAGACAAAAAAACAAAAAAAGTTGAGATGAGGTAGAATCATTGAGTGTGAAGGTGTGTAGGGCTGTGTGTGTGTGTGTGTGTGTGTGTGTGTGTGTGTGTGTGTGTGTGTGTGTGTGTGTGTGTGTGTGTGTACCTGCCTCCTTCCTGCCAGGTGAACGGGTACTCACATCATCTTATGCAAGTTACTTTTCCTCTCCACAGAGTCTGGTATTGAACGTAAGGCGGCGTTCACTCAGACAAGGACGATAACTTGTACCCTAGACACCTTGTGGTAGTAGTAGTGGTAGTTGTAGTAGTAGTAGCTTCCCCTGGACGGCGAACACCTTCGGTACAGGTCGGCCAATACCTCACAGGAGGCACGGGTTGATGTAAGTGCCCGCGGATTCTGGGTGCGCGGACAGCGGGCGTTCATGGACATCCGCATATTCGACCCGATGGCTGCCTGTCACCATGAGGTGCCCCTGCAAGCCGCCCACCACAGGAACGAGCAGGAGAAGACAAGGGCATACGGTGAAAGAATCCAACATGTGGATCAGGGCAGCTTCGGCCCCCTCGTCTTCACCACATCCGGCGGGATGGGTCCCAGGGCCCAATGCTTCTCCGCACGCCTCGCGGAACTAATCTCAGAAAAGAGGCATCAGCCAAGGAGCCACGTTGTCGCCTGGATGAGGTGTCGCCTCTCGTTCTCCTTGCTCAGGTCGGCCATCCTATGTCTCAGGGGCACCAGACACTCTGGCCCAAAAGCCACCAACATCTCCAATATGGACTATGAAGCCACAGTGGTGGAGAGTGACATTAGGGTGGGTCGGGAGTGAATTGAGTAGGGAAGGAAAGGGGGATCTGGACGTAATAGATGACAGGTGATTTAGTACTAGGTAGTATTAGTGATATGGTTGGATGCCACAGTCATTAGCGAACAGAGTTGGGGCTAATGACCTCAAAGCAATGGAGCCCTCCATGATTATGTGTCGGGAAAATAAACATGGGTGGAGGTATAATTTATGTAGTAGTAGTGGTAGTAGTAGTAGTAGTAGTAGTAGCTTAGTAGTAGTAGTAGTAGTAATAGTAGTAGTAGTAGTAGTAGCTTAGTAGTAGTAGTAGTAGTAATAGTAGTAGTAGTAGAAGTAGTAGTAGTAACAGAGGGAAAAGGGGAGGGATAGTAAGGGTGTGTGTGTGTGTGTGTGTGAGAGAGAGAGGCATTGATAACCAAGATAAAACAGGTACGATCAATGTTCCTCAATAATTAATAAAAGAATTAGTGTGAAGGCTTGAAGCAGAAAGAAAAAAATAAGACCAGAAATGAACGTTAGCGCACACACACACACACACACACACACACACACACACACACACACACACACACACACACACACACACACACACACACACACACACACACACACACCTGGGATTGACCTGGGGATTTACACCTGACCCGCCACCCGGAAGCTGACACTGCCTCTCACCAACGCACTTCTTTCCACCACCTCTCCCCCCACCCCCCCACCCCCTCTGCCCTCTTCTATTTCATCACAACTCTCCCACAATATAAACCACGGACCCTCTATACCCCTTTCACTTTGTACTTTTTTTAACATTGTATTTTAATATGTATATTTTCAGCTTATCAGTTGCAATCACTCAATAAACCGATTATTATTATTATTATTATTATTATTATTATTATTATTATTACACACTCGCAGCATAGAAATTTTACTCTTGACTGTAGTACTCGTTTTTTTAATCCACAAAGCCACAAAGAAGCAGTTTTTTTTATTTTTTTCTTTCCTCCCATTAGATAATTGCTCTCTGCGTTTAGTATATATGGTCTAAATAAATATTCTCTCTCTCTCTCTCTCTCTCTCTCTCTCTCTCTCTCTCTCTCTCTCTCTCTCTCTCTCTCTCTCTCTCTCTCTCTCTCTCTCTCTCTCTCTCTCTCTCTCTCTCTCTCTCTCTCTCTCTCTCTCTCTCTCTCTCTCTCTCTCTCTCTCTCTCTCTCTCTCTCTCTCTCTCTCTCTCTCTCTCTCTCTCTCTCTTAGGTAATCTGCATTTTCGTTTTTTTTTTTTTTAATATTTTGTTTGGCCTCTGCGTGACTTTCTCGTAGTTTAATCCTTTAAGTTTCCCGTTTTAATGCTGCTTAATGTCGCTTCCTTTTTACTGATTAAATATATCTCCAAAAATATGATTAACCACATGATAATCCAGTTTGTAGGGTACACTTCTGGAAGATATTAAGAAGCTGACTCAAGAACACCTAAATAAAACAAGTTAAACGAAGTCAAGCAATTATTAAACCTCTACCAAAGAAGTCAAATGGACCCAACTGTAGTTCATTTGGATACAAGTGACGCACGATCTGTCGGTATGAATCTTTTTAACTTATCTTTGCGTAACGCTGAATCAAGTAATGTGGCTGATCTTCATTCCCATATCTTATTCAGGAGTAACAGAGTGGCATTTATTTCCCTCTCTATATATAACTAAACATCCTTTCACTTACTTCATAGTTTACTTCTGAACTTAACCCACTTTGTACTACGTCATTCTGGTCCACGTCGCTGCGGCAGGTGTGACTCACGTGGCCTCCTGGCGTGAAAGGTGATTGAGGGGAGCATTTTAATTTGTTATGATGCCTTTACGAAGTTAATTAAAGACTGAAGAGGTGTTAGCATCGTACCTCGCGAGTTTAGTGTGTAGAAGTGGTGGATAAGGAGGAGGAGGAGGAGGAGGAGGAGGAAGGGGTAATGAGAACGAATAGGATGAATGGAAGTGGAGTAGGAGAAGGAAGACGTGGAGGGCAAGGTAGAGAAAGAGGAGGAGAAGGGGAAGGAAGAGGAGGAGGAGAGGAGGAAGACGAGGAGCTTGAAAAATAGTGTAGTTTCCCTTTGACACTTTTTTCTTTTAGTGTGTGTGTGTGTGTGTGTGTGTGTGTGTGTGTGTCAGTTACTACAGGCCCGTCAATCACCAAGGAAGACAGACACGCTAATAGACGGCAATGTACTCTTTAACCTTCTCCTAATTGGGTTACGCCCCTCTGTGACTCGTTAACCCTCCTCCTCCTCCTCCTCCTCCTCCTCCTCCTCCTCCTCCTCCTCCTCCTCCTCCTCCTCCTTCCTCCTTAACTCAATAGTCCTTTTCCTCCTTCTTTTCCCCCTCCAACTCCCCCTTCTCCTTCTCCTCCTCCTCCTCCTTCTCCCCTTTTTGTAACTTAACTAGCACAAAAACTCTTCGGTTAACACAACAAACATTACATTACACAACAACACTGAAAAAGGCTTGGCAGTTATGTAGTGAGATCCAATACGATAGACTTATATCAAAGGAATATTAGACAAATGCATGGATAGTGATATTAAGTGAGGTTAGGTTCACTGGAGCTGCCTTGTCTAAACCTAACGGCCTCTTGCAAGCTCCTTATCTTTTTATGTTCTTTCCATTCCTCGTTCCTTCCCTTCCTCTGTCCATTTTTCAGGTACTCCCTTTTCCTTCATCCTTACCTCACTCCTCCCCTTTCTTCTCTGTTTCTTCCCCCTTCCCTTACGTTTTCTCCCACTTTTGTCTTCACTTTCCTCCCTTCCCCTTCCTCTTTCCTTCGTTCTTTTTGTTTTCTTCCTTAACCTTCACCTTTACGTCCCTTTCCTCCCCTGCCGTAAGCCTCCCCTTCAAGCAACCCTCGCCACCCACTGTTTTTCTTCCCTTCCGCAGCTCAAGTTGACTAAGGTGGCGTCGGGGATCATTGCCATCTGGGTGGTGGCCTGGACGCCCTACGCGGTGGTGTCCCTGCTCGGCATCTTCAGGCAGCGGGCCCTCATCACGCCCCTCGTCTCCATGGTCCCCGCCTTCTTCTGTAAGACTGCGGCGTGTCTCGACCCCTTCATCTACGCTCTCTCCCACCCGCGATTCAAGGTCATTACAAGTGTCCAGGTGTATGAAAATATGACGTTTTTTTTTTTCTCTCTCTCTCTTTTGTGTGTGTGTGTGAATAAAATAGTAATGATTTATGTTTTACTGCGAGAGTTTTGATGATAAATATAAAAAAAATTGTCCACGTGTCTTATGAAAGTGACGTGTTCATGTATGTAAAAACAATGATAGTAATTAATGTTTTTTATTGTTAGTTTTTGCTGAAATATACAAAAATTGAATGCAAGAATGACAGTTAGCGAGGATTGTTCTTAATTCGACCTGGGAATCATACGTAGTGGAAAGGGCAGGTGTTGTTGATTAAGTGAATGCCAGGTAAATTTTTCCAGCTGTTAATCTAATGGAAGTCAGGTAAAAATCTGACCATTTCTTTCTAACTAGATCACAAGGATGAAAATACATTAGCTTCCCACGCCTTATATATATTTTACTAATTTTCTCTTTCTAAATTCCATCAAAACAGTGTGATACAGCTATCTTTGTTCTAATACTACTTTCTTGCTCACTCTAACTCGTTCCCAAGGATAAAAATACTTAAGTTTATCTTCTTTTATATATTTTATCTCTAAATTCCTTCAGAAGAGTGTAATACAGTTGTTTCTGTTCAAATACTCCTCTCTCTCTCTCTCTCTCTCTCTCTCTCTCTCTCTCTCTCTCTCTCTCTCTCTCTCTCTCTCTCTCTCTCTCTCTCTCTCTCTCTCTCTCTCTCTCTCTCTCTCTCTCTCTCTCTCTCTCTCTCTCTCTCTCTCTCTCTCTCTCTCTCTCTCTCTCTCTCTCTCGTACATTAGTTAGCGGTTTAGCTGACGTCAGTACATCAGAGAGAGAAGAAGGAAGAGTTAAATACATGACATTTATTCCCTTTCGTGTCGATATTATCTGTTTCTACTTTGTCTAGTTTTTCTTATATATGATTTTTCTCTTAACTTTTCCTATTTTTCTTGTTTATTAACCTTGAAGTTGTTTGTTTCTTTCAAGGCACTGGTAATCAGGCACCTCTTCACGTCTTCATTAGCTTCCTTTATTGCCCGTATTGGCCCACAGGTGTCCCCTCCTCTCTCTCTCTCTCTCTCTCTCTCTCCCCTTCATATTTTGTTCCACCTTGTTCTGTGTTATTGTCGTGTCTCTCTTATTTCTTCTATTTTTCAAGGACGCGTCTCAGCGGCTCCGCCAGCGTAGGTGGCTGTGCGGTAAACAACAACAACAGCAACACCCACACTCTGTTTCTCCCTTCCACAGGCGGAGCTGAACAAAAGGCTGATGTGGCGCCGACGTCACCTGATGGGGGGCGTGAGGAACGGCATGACGCAAGGCTTCTCCGCGAGCACCTTCAGCGAGATGCGCGAGGAGCGGGAGCTGTCCGACGTGCAGGTGAGGCTCGGGGTGGCTCGGCGATCACTCAGTCCCCAACACCTTGCTGCTGGCCGAGTGTTGTCCATGCTGCACCCTTTGTTGGTCCGTGTGAGGCTTAGAGAGAGAGAGAGAGAGAGAGAGAGAGAGAGAGAGAGAGGGAGTTATGCATGATAGGTCTTGTTGTTTTTTGTTGTTATGGAGGAAAGCTTGCGAATTCTTTTCATATCTTAAGATTGGAGAGTCAGGAGTAATGTACCATTGATATGCTGTCGTGACTTGTCTGGCCGCCACACTTGTCTCTTTGATGAGCATTAACTCACGTAGCATTCATTGGTCGCCTCTTTGTTGATAAGAATGTTCAACAGCATTGCCGGCAGCAAATGACAATTTCGTAACATGCTTCCGTTTCCCGTGCAGGCGTGGGGCAACTTCGACCCGTCGTCCTCGTCGCTGGGGCCGCTGCTGCAGCGCAACACGTCCTGCACCAGCAACCCCACCTGGACCGCACCCGCCGCAGGGACCCCGCCAGCTCCCGGGAGCAAGAGCCTGGCGTCGCCCATATCAGCGGAAATCTACCCCCGGAAGAGCCTCTCCACCTACAGCTTCAGGAGCGTCTCGAGGACAGCAAGGTTCGACGAAAAGCTGGAGGCGGCGCAAAGTCTCGCCGCCAGGACGACTTTCAATTGGAGCTGCGGACGAGGGCGCTGATTGAGCTGCCCACCGCCCCTCTGCCCAAGCCACGCTTCTCTCGCAGCTGTTCCTTTAGCGCCGGTCTTGAACAGGTCAGCCTGTGCACGCAGCCTCCTGCCCACGTGTGGACCACCTCCCAGACGCCGTTCATGATTGAAAACGGCGCGCACACACTCACACGTGGGCGGAGAGTCTCAGCAGGACGGCTAACAACTCGTCTGCGGCCGCCGCCGCCGTGGGTTGGAGGACCAGGGCCGGAGCAACAGCCTGCCCATTATGATTCACGCCCCGCCGACAGGAAATTCTCGAAGAACATGTTGCTTCCAGATCTTCCAGGGCAAAGATTCTGCCCGGCGCCCGGCGGAACAGGAGCAGCTCGTCCATCTTCCAAAACGACGGAAAGATGTAAGGGCCACGCCACGCCCCTCGCCAGCAGGGCCGACGGGCAAACTTCTAAGTCATGATCTCTGCAACTACTCATGCGTGTGGGAACCAGCGGGCGTGGGGTCGCGGGCCGCCGGCGTGGCAGCCCCGTGATGCCCACGCCTCCGCGTCACAGTAGTGGTTAGCTACGACCGCCGCGCCCCATACCCAGCACCGAGGTAGAGAGCCAGGGGGGTGGGGGCCGCCTTGTGATATTAGTGGCGGGAGCGACAGGACCCACGGAGGACAGGCGTTCCGCCGGCCAGGGTCTCGCTGCACCGCAGGGGTCGGGGGGGATGGAAGAAACGGACCAGCAAAGTTAGATTACATGAAATAGTATGTATCTTTGTCTTTCTTTTGCTCCCACGTTATCAATAGCTGTCATATTTTGACAAGGTGTCGCTTGATTTCCTGTAGTAGTAAGTTTACAGTAACAGAGTACCTAATAATGTTACAATCCTATAACATATATTGTGATGCAGAGGGAACTAAATGACGAAGAAAGTCTATGTTTTTAAAAGTACTTTTGTATGTTTAATATTTAAGAAGAGTCTACAGTAAGGAAGGCGAAGCAGGGTGTTCGTAGAGGCAGCGTCAGAGCATCGTAGTCACCGCACCGCACGGCCCGTCGAGGGCACGCCGCCGCCGAGGCGCCGCTGTCTGTGTTAAGGTTAAGGCTGCGCTAGGCAGGGCAAGGCAGAACAGGAGCGTCGGGTTCGCGGCGACCAGAGGACACTCACTCACAAGACATCATTAATTGTTTCTCAATATATTGGCGTAATACCAAACACCACCTCGAATGAACACTAACACCATCACCAGCACCACTTCACTCATCACCACCTCACTGCTCTTCGTCATCCGGATAATCGCTAAGTCATCATTACTACCACCACTACCACTACCACTCGTACTACTACTACTACTACGGATCACCACCACCAACACCACAACTCATTACTTGTGATATTACTAAAAGATAAACCCTCGTTAATCCTGACAAACATGACGCGGGGTGTCGGGGGAGACTCGCCGCTTCACTCTTGGTTCCGAAGCCTCTCCGTCTCTCTCCCCGCCTAAAGTGATGTACCCGATTGGATTCTAACTATGTATGGGCGAGGGAACTCATCATCCACTCCAAACACGCCGAGCAAATACAAGACGGGATTAGAGAGGCTTTGGAATCGACTCCGAGGTTCGTTAAGTTGAATCTGCTACGTGAAGCGAGATGCAGACGAGACGGCCCCGGCGCCTCGATGGGGGAATCTGATTTGTGAGGATTAATGACCTTGTTCTTTTTTTTTTCTCGTAAGGTAGTTAAGTGTTAAGGTTCCTAGCATATCAAATTAGAGGCTTAAGTCTATTAGGGGGAAACTGACGCTTCCGAACGGAGATAACTAAGCAAACCACGACAAAAAGAAGTCGAATGAGGGAGGTTACTGATCTGAGCAACACTGTGCATGACTGTATCGTTCGAGTGTGTTTCACGAAGCGCAAGTGAAACCGCGACTCTTGTTAGGCGGGCGAGGCTTGGGTCAGTATGGGGAGGAAGTGAGGAGAGAGGACTTGTGTGTTGCTACCCCGGAAATGGAGGACAAGAAGAAATAAAGAGAAAAACAAGTGAGACAGGAGGACATAATTATAGAGCACCATATCGGATCAGGGGAAGAAATAAGGAGGAAGAAAACGGTTGTGTGTTGTTATCCCGGACTACGAGGAGAAAGAATAGAAAGAAAAGAGAAATAAGTGAAACGAGAGGACATATAGAACACCATATCGGATCAGAAAAAGAAATAAGAAAGAGAAAACAAGAAAGAGGAAAAATGAAGTGGCGTGATCCTTTATCGCTGCAAGGTAAATAGACTTCGATTACGTTACTTTGAATTCCTTTGACTAGGTTGCCGTAACATAAAACGTGAATAGAGTCTTGACGAGCGCCTCTAAACACTGTCTACGGCTTGGTCAGTGGAGGAAAGGGAATGATATCAGGCTACTCATAAACAGTTTAATTTTACCATTTTCAGAATTAATTTGTAGACGTTTGTAGACACTCGGTTGCGCTGGATCTTGGATTTATTATCTGTTTGTTGATACAAGGTTTTGATATAGGCATTAGATACATTCCTACGTGTTTGAAGCGGTGCGGTGAGCGTTTGGTTGACACAATCGCTCTGAATACGTATTTCTGACCTGTTTGTTTATATAGTGTTTTGATATGAGCAACAGATCCATTCCTTACAGTGTTTGAAAGGGTGAAGCTTGAGGTAAAGTATATGGAAAGGAGACCAAGTTAGTATCGAATTAATATATAGTGAATGATAATCGTATTCCTTGCTAATATTATGGAAAAAAATACGTGTTAACATATGATGAATTGTTTGAAAGGGTGAAGCAAGAGGTAAGGTGAAAGTGGGGAATAAGGAGACCAAGTTAGTATCGAGTTAATATATGACGAATGATAATCGTATTCCTTGATATTCTTGCTAATGTTATGGAAGAAGCAAATAAAAGTAAGAACATGTCATTATCGAATTAGCATATGATTAAGGAAGCTACTGATAAGCATACTTCTTGTTAATAATGACAAGGGGGAAAATAAATAAAAGTGAGAACATGTTATTATACTTAAGCCACCATTGATAGAATAGAAATTACTGTATACTCCGTTTCACTGCCAAAGGAGAACACCAAAACGCAAAGTTAGAATGTTAGCTTAAGAGTTCACATAAGCTTAATAAAACACGACCATTATAATCGATGTAAATGTCAATGGAAAAAGAAGTTATCCTACCTGTCGTGAGTGAGTTTCCAGGTAGAATCACGCGACCTCTCTCGTGGTGGGGAAAGCGATGAGAAGTGTTTGTTTTTAAGGGTCGACTCGCGAGGGGGAGATTGACGCGCTGCTGTGATCGTCTCGTTACAATCATGTGTGTTCCGGCAAAGATAATCACGTGTGTTTAAGTGAAGCGTCCTGTATAGTGAAGCGTGCGTGGATGGGCTAATGAATGGAGAGATGTCTATTTTTGTCTTATTTTCTCTCTCTCTCTCTCTCTCTCTCTCTCTCTCTCTCTCTCTCTCTCTCTCTCTCTCTCTCTCTCTCTCTCTCTCTCTCTCTCTCTCTCTCTCTCTCTCTCTCTCTCTCTCTCTCTCTCTCTCTCTCTCTCTCTCTCTCTCTCTCTCTCTCTCTCTCTCTCTCTCTCTCTCTCTCTCTCTCTCTCTCTCTCTCTCTCTCTCTCTCTCTCTCTCTCTCTCTCTCTCTCTCTCTCTCTCACACACACACACACACACACACACGCACAACTAAGAGGTCCCAGGTTCGATCCTCGGGCGGAATGGAATACACACACACACACACACACACACACACACACACACACACACACACACACACACACACACACACACACACACACACACACACACACACACGCACACACACACAGAAGGTTAGGAACGGAAGAAATGGTTAAAATTATCATTATCACCATCAGAAACCTTAGTGGCGCGCGTATGTGTGTGTGTGTGTGTGTGTGTTCCGAGTACTTAATTAACGGAACCTGAAGGTACGTTTTATCGCCGCATTGATTACTTACCTGTTTGTTTAGTCCCACCTGTACACTTAGTTACGCCCCTGTAAATTAATGTACAAATATGCGTGTGATCCTCATACTCTGTGAACCTCGTTTAAGCCTAAGTGTATCATATATTTTTGGGTGTGTAAATACGTATATGCTTAGAGACTATTTTCCGTGGGTGGTTGAGGCGGCGGGGCGTGGTGGTCCAGCCTGTAATATCACGACCCAATCAACCATTTGCTCATCAATATCAACTGAACGAACAATAAAAGAACGTAAATACCTTCCACGGGTGTCATTATTCAATCCAAGCAATACTAAGAGATAATATGCACATCCTTTTCCTTCCTTTCTTCATTGTCCTTGTAAGTAATGACCGTTATATCTATTTTGCCATCCCTCCCTACCTCGCACCCTACTTGTTTTCGTCTATTTCGCTGTACACACACACACACACACACACACACACACACACACACACACACACACACACACACACACACACACACACACACACACACACACACACGTACGTTAGCGTAGCCTATCTACCTCGGCGTAGTTACTGGGCAGCCCTACGACCACTGACACACACACACACACACACACACACACACACACACACACACATATATATAGAGGTTCTGCAGCTGACGTCATTAGTGGGGGTGCGGGGGTAGCGTGGGCCTGCACGACCATCTTGGTACTCAGTGGTGGTGGTCAGTTATCAAAGCAAACCTTGGTGGCGGCTGCACAAGTGCTCTGTGTGTTCGTCATGGGATACGTATGCTGTGTCATTTTATAGATTTCAAGCGAATCCAGAAGGGCGGGAGAAGTGGATAGCAGCTGTGAGAAGGGAAAACTAGCGGCCGTCTGCTTCATCTCGACTCTGCAGTGCTCATTTTGTCAGAGATAAATATTACAGGCAAGTCTGATATCAGATTATTACATGAGGTAACACTTATTTAGGTATTGGCTCGGGTCCCCTAGCTTAGTGTATGGCGGGGGATTACTCTGGAACGGGATTTACATGAGCTGGCGGAGGTAAACAAGCTGGCGGAGGTAAACACGCATATCGGCGCTCAAGCAGGGGAAGAAAATAGGAAAGGAAATTCAGTGGAGGCAAAGTGCACAGAGGGACAAAGCTCAGTGCTGGGTGGAGTATATAAGTGTACGCAGGGAACCGAGAGTGCGTAGTGTAAGGTGACTTGCCGTCACCTGTCGTCACTTGCCTCACCTGTTTGCCTGCCTGTGCTGCCCAAGGATGAGAGACATAGTTTGTCTCTTATCCTTGGTGCTGCCTACCTGGGCATCACTGATCAGCAACAGGAGATCGGCCAGGCAGAGGGACAGCCAGTCAATCGACCAGCCAGACAGTCAGCCAATCAACCAATCAGCCAGTCAACCAGCCAGCCAATCAGCCAGTCAGTCAACCACCCAGTCAGTCATCCAGTCAACCAGTCAGCCATCCAGTCGGTCAGTTAGACAGACAGTCAGATTTCCAATCAGCTAGCCAATCAACCCACCAGACAACCAGTCAACCAGACAGCCAACCAGCTATACCTCCAAAAGCACTGATTTTTTCGATGTATCTTAACTTCGCAGCATTCTCAAGCGATCTCGCGTAATCACTTAACATAAATGATGCTGAAGGTCCCGCCATTTGCCCGCGGGTAGTGACTTGGGGATGGGGCACACGTGGTGCGTCTGCACACTTTGCTGGGGAGGTGACCACCAGCGGGTTTGCAGACGACGCTATTTCGTGACGTCACTGCAAAACCTCTATACGTTAGCCAAGCTGCTCTAACCTCGGCGTAGTCACTGTGCAGCCCGCGACCACTGACACACACACACACACACACACACACACGAACACCCCACCCCCCCTACACACATCATTCCTTTCCATACGTAGCACAGTACAGTATCGCAAACACTCATCTCACTCTGCCTTTACTCTCAGCATCGACACCCCATTCATTAACTCTTATCTCAGCGACGAAAAGCTCAGTAAATCACCAAGGAGTCAGCGAGTCGCCCTGCAGGACGCCATATTTCACCCCCACCGCCAAGGAAATTTACTAGATTCTGACCCTTAATCGGTCTTGCCATCCGTAGTTCCTCGCATTTCCTCGCCCAAAGTGCCTCGGACACAATCCTTAACATCTATCTCTATGGGGAAATAATAATCCTCCTCTTCTTGTGGCCGGTCAAACGTGGTCCAAGATCTCCCCGGCCGTCAATAGCGCCGCAGGCTTGTGGGTGTTACGCGGAACTACTCACCCGAGGCTCACCCGCACGCTCAACCTCGCCTCTAGGTTTAGTTCGCCCATCTGCACTGCTTCACGTAGGCCACAATACCCACTGTTTCTTATATCAATCGTGTTGTCATGCACATTATAGTCGATCTGGATGGTTATTTTGCCTGTCTAACCCTTCTGTGTGCTGCCCGGCGCGGCCTCTTCGGGAAAATCTTGCGAAACGTAATGGTCACCGCGGGCGCCTATATAGTGGAGCTTTCCCTTCCCCTCGCTTCCCTGTTCCTTCCTATTCGTTTCCAGCCGTTACGTCACACACCACCACGGCTTTCATCTATCCTCCTTATACTACAGTTATTTGGGGGTTACTGCATAGATGCAAGCCTTTCCGTGTCTTTAAGTTTGTGTTCTATAGGAGAAAAGGAGGTGGAGGAGGGTCAGAGAGCGAGATGTGGGTCGTATCAAGGGCTGACGGGAGCACCGATCAGGCACCTCACGCGTCCCTTGTGCTGGCGAGAGGGAGGCAGCGGACTGTCCCTCTCTCTCTCTCCCTCCCTCCCTGCTTGAGATAATGAGAGAATACGCATATCCTTGTCCTTCCTTTCCTCATTTTCCTTAAGCAATCACCATCCTATATTCCTTACGATGCCTCCCTACCTCGCTCCCTCCTTGTTTTCGTCTCTCTCGCTGTTCCCTTCTCAGATGACGTCACTGGCCGCTCATACGCACACACACACATATATTTACACACTCCTCCCCCGCCACCCACACCTCGCCTCCAGGGCTCCCACTTTGGGGGGAAATGACACTAGATTGGGAAATTTCATCAATTTTAGTGACAAATCTAGGAAAACTGGCAAATTTGGGGAAATCTAGGAGAATATTGGATCAGTATTATAAAAGTATAAATTTGTGGAGTCCATGATTTTTTGGCGTAAATTATATAAAAATTTACTACTGCTAATCATATTAAAATATTTTATGATGTACACACCATATTATTCCTGTAGGCCTACCCTTTGACTGCTGTGGCTTCCCCTCTGAAATAATTGATAATGTGATTTGGAGTACAGCAGTCACACCTTGCTAGTGCCTTTCAAGTTATCATTGCTCAGTGAAATTTCTTACCTAGATTTCTTACCTAGATGGGGAGAACCCCATCTAGAATCAAGTGACGCCTCCAACCAAAACAGCAAGCAGATTGTCCTTTAGATGATCTGATGGTTGGCTAATGTGGCATCACCAAGACCACACAAACCACTGCCATAATACTCTTGAGCAAGTGGCAAGACAATGCAGTCAGGTTGGCAATCCCGAGTGGAGACACAGCACAGCACAGGACACAATTTTACAATTCAAAGAGATACTCAACAACCCAAAGTCAATCAAAATCATACAAAATTTGACCAAGAGAAGTGTCGCGATGCCGTTTAAAAGCATTAACAGAATTCACTATGACAACTGATTCGGGTAAATTATTCCAAATGCTAATGACCCGCACTGAGAAGAGACGAGGTCGAACATCAGTGTTGTAATGAGGAACAAAAAGCTTGAAGGAGTGGCCTCTTGTGTCTCTGTTGTGGTTTCTAACCAAGTGGTGACCAAGATTAGGAGGAAACCCTTGCAGAATGTTGAACAACATAATAAGATCAGCTCTGATCAATCTCCCATTAATGGAGTAAAGACTCAATCCAGCGAGACGTTCACTATATGGCAGATCATGAAAACCGGCAATTTTCTTAGTCCACCTCCTCTAAACATTTTCTAGCATCCTAATGTCTCCTGTATAACCAGTGAACCAAACCACAGAGGCAAAGTCCAAGATAGGGTGAATATGAGAGATGTAAACTGCCTTCATGAAATCAGGAGATCTGAAAAGGGTACCCTTTAAAATACTGTAACCAATGCCAGTGCCAGTGATTTCTCTCACATGCAAGTGAAACTTTAGGGAGGAATCCACCCTGACCCCAAGATCTTTATACTTATATACATCTTGTAAGGCTTGGTTTCCTATAAGATATGATAAAGGAACAGGAGCATCAAGGAAATTCCTACAAAAGTTCATTCTGGCACATTTACCAACTGAGAAAAAAAAACCCAAGAACTGCTTGTGTTGCAAAGAGTGTTAATGTCATCATCATCATCATTTCATCGACGCCTGCTCCTAGGTGCTCCCACCAGGGGATGGCCACGGCAGAAGAGCTTCCAACTTTCTCTATCCAGACACTCCCTCCTTGCCTGCTCACAGTTTCTCAAAGATCTCTCCCCCCTCTCCCTAACGTACTCTTGCACCCTATCCCTCCATTTCACTGGAGGTTGTCCTCTAGCATTCCCTCCCTCTATCTCACTCACATACACCCTCCTGGTCACCTTATTCTCCTCCATTCGCTCCATGTGGCCAAACCACTTTAAAGTTTGTCGCTTCACTTCTTCCACCACTCCACACTTCTTCCCTTCACCCCTGTGACACATTCCAAAACGCTCGTACACACTTTCATTACTCATTCCATCCATTCTACTCTAGTGTTAATGTCTCTCTGCAAAATACTGTGAGAAATTAAATGGTTAGACTTAGAAATTGTAGTAGCTAGGTATAATTTTAGATCATCAGCAAATAAGCAAAACTTAGAATTTAGTTCTGAAACAACAAGATTGATGTAGATGAGAAAAAGCAAGGGACCAATTCAGGGTTGGCGGTATAAACCAAATGGTTTAAACCAATAAAAAAAAACAGTGGCTTAAACCAACTAATAAAATCATTTTTTTTTTGTGTGTGTGTATCTTTGTTAGTTTCATCAGTATTGTGGTTTTAACTATATGTAAGATTTTAATTATGTACAGCAGGGTTGGCGGTTTAAACCAGGGGTGTCAAACTCAAAATCCTTCGAGGGCCAATTCATACTCTGAAGTGGCGTCATGGAGGCCAACAAGGGTAGAAAATACATTGACAAGATTGAAGTTACCGTGATACCGCGGGCCATTTATGACTATCCCGCGGGCCATGAGTTTGACACCCCTGCAGAGGAGTTCTTTGACTCAGAAACCGACTCCTATCAGCACATTTTAAAGATTTCTGGCTTCCTTTCTCTGATGCCACACTGTGAGGGGAGAATACGATACGAACGGCTTTATTTACTCCTAAAATCACATTAAAATGGCTTCTCAGGGTCTTTATAAGCACATAAAAATGTGATGCCGCAGCGTTTCCGCCATATTTTGCTATTGCGCTGGACATATCAAAAGCTTTTGATAGGATCTGGCACAAATCTTTGCTTTCTAAACTACCCTCCTACGGTTTCTATCCTTCTCTCTGTACCTTTATCTCCAGTTTCCTTTCTGACCGTTCTATTTCTGCCGTGGTAGACGGTCACTGTTCTTCCCCTAAATCTATTAACAGTGGTGTCCCACAGGGTTCTGTCCTATCTCCCACTCTTTTTCTGTTGTTCATTGATGATCTTCTTTCCAAAACGAACTGTCCTATCCATTCCTACGCCGATGATTCCACTCTGCATTACTCAACTTCTTTTAATAGAAGACCCACCCTACAGGAACTTAACGACTCAAGGCTGGAGGCTGCAGAACGTTTAGCCTCAGACCTTACTATTATTTCCGATTGGGGCAAGAAGAACCTGGTGTCCTTCAACGCCTCAAAAACACAGTTCCACCTATCCACTCGACACAATCTTCCAAACAACTTTCCCTATTCTTTGACAACACCCAGCTATCACCTTCCTCAACACTAAACATCCTCAGTCTATCCTTAACTCAAAATCTCAACTGGAAACTTCATCTCATCTCTTACTAAATCAGCTTCCTCGAGGCTGGGCGTTCTGTACCGTCTCCTCCAGTTCTTCTCCCTGCACAGTTGCTGTCCATATACAGGGCCTTGTCCGCCCTCGTATGGAGTATGCATCTCATGTGGGGGCTCCCTCACACAACTCTTCTGGACAGAGTAGAGGCTAAGGCTCTTCGTCTCATCAGCTCTCCTCCTCATACTGATAGTCTTCTACCTCTTAAATTCCGCCGCAATGTTGCCTCTCTTTCTATCTTCTATCGATATTTCCACGCTGACTGCTCTTCTGAACTTGCTAAGTGCATGCCTCCCCCCCTCCCACGGCCCCGCTGCACTCGACTTTCTACTCATGCTCATCCCTATACTGTCCAAACCCCTTATGCAAGAGTTAACCAGCATCTTCACTCTTTCATCCCTCACACTGGTAAACTCTGGAACAATCTTCCTTCATCTGTATTTCCTCCTGCCTACGACTTGAACTCTTTCAAGAGGAGGGTATCAGGACACCTCTCCTCCCGTATTTGATCTTGCTTTCGGCCACCTCTTTTGTTTCTTTTTTAGGAGCAGCGAGTAGCGGGCTTTTTTTATTATTTTCTTTTTTGTGTGCCCTTGAGCTGCCTCCTTTGTTGTAAAAAAAAAAAATATTCGTCGATGCCTCCGAGGAACACGCAACAAATACTTCCAAGTTTTTGCGACTCATAGCCTTTACTGCGGGTCAGGAACGGATGCTAGCACACTCTGATACTTAAGTCCACTTGTAAGACACAATAACACAGCTGGGATACCGTAAGTCCTCGTAAAGTAGCGTACAATCCTGGGCACTGCTGGGCAGCGGAGGCCACTTTCTCCTTTCCCGCACAGACCCGCAGACTAACCGAACACGAACAATACGCGTTCTGCGGTGATCAGGAATTTTAGGTCCTGAAACGGTACCAAGAGGAACGGTACCCTCATCTGATGTGTATAATGCTCTTTTCTGATGTTTTATTCACTTGATGTATTATAGAATCTGGTCAACGTCTTTGACTTCCAGCACCTTATTATGAATATAAATGAAATAATATTAAAAACACCCCTGAATATACCAAAAATTATGCCAAATGAGGTTAGGCATAAAACTGAATTTCCAGTACGCCAACCAGGCCTGGAATATACCAAATTGTCATGATTATGCCAAACCTGGCAACCCTAGTGGGAAGGGAAAGAGTGACCCACGATTCTAGTCATTCAGAGCTGCGAGCTGCGGTTGGGAGCAAGGTGCAAAGTGATAGTGTTGTGTACCGGTAGTGTATTACTGTAGCAGCGAGGTATAGTGTAACTAGGTACTGTATCGTAAATGCAGTCATCACCGAAGGGGGGGCGCTGTCCTGGAATCTGCAATGGTAATCGTCGCCTGAATAATTGCCAGGACCACTATCCTAATGATTTTCAGTCCTAGTGACTCTATTCTCATTTTTATAACTCAGAATAAGTATTACTTAGGTTCCAGCACAGTAGATTTTAGATGCATGCTGTCCATGTTGCATGGTGACACTGGCGTCTGTGGACTGTAAATTGTACATACGTACAGTCTGTGTATGCTAAGGCGGCCATTGTTGTTCTGAGTCATCATAACAGCGCCCCTAACTCCGGTGAGCGTGATGCAGCGGCAGTATGCGGTGCGGGATATAGCTAGAAAAGCCCCCCCCCCACCCTCTCTCTCTCTCTCTCTCTCTCTCTCTCTCTCTCTCTCTCTCTCTCTCTCTCTCTCTCTCTCTCTCTCTCTCTCTCTCTCTCTCTCTCTCTCTCTCTCTCTCTCTCTCTCTCTCTCTCTCTCTCTCTCTCTCTCTCTCTCTCTCTCTCTCTCTCTCTCTCTCTCTCTCTCTCTCTCTCTCTCTCTCTCTCTCTCTCTCTCTCTCTCTCTCTCTCTCTCTCTCTCTCTCTCTCTCTCTCTCTCTCTCTCTCTCTCTCTCTCTCTCTCTCTCTCTCTCTCTCTCTCTCTTACAATTGTTTTTGAAGCATGCTACTGGAAAATTAGAAGAGGTCTTTCATGTTTTACTACTCTCTAACATTGCAATTAAAAAGCATGTTAGAGAAGCTGCATTTTGCCTCTTTTACAGATTGTATGAAGATCAAATGAATATATTGCTAAATCCATCTCTAAATCTATCTATAATTCCTTTTCAAACTCATATATGTATATATGGATAGAATTACTGGAATAAAAATACTGAAAAGCAAAAAATGAATAAAAATAATAAAAAAAATAAAGTGTGGTTTAACCCCCCCGCAAAAAAAATGGTTTAAACCAAAAAAAAACATGGTTTTTGGGTTTAAAAAAAAACATTGTTTTTTGCCAACCCTGGACCAATTACCGACCCTCAAGGGGAATACCACTGCAAAAATATCATAGTTTACCATATTAAATCCAGGGTTACTCAGATAATATGTGTCATACTGTCATTACAAGTCAATAAAGGGCTAATCTCATTCTGTGAATAAGGCCGGTATTTTATTTTTTCTTACCAAAGCATAGTTGATCTACATGTTACACCCATTCTGTGATGGATGAAAATGATAGTCAGTGGAAATAAGGCCAGTATTATATTTTTTCTTACCAAAGCATAAAGCCAAATTATCAAACATTAATTTCATACCTAGGTAATGTGTAATTACAATGTGATTATATATTTCTCACTTCTTTTTCAATTTAGGCGTAATATGTAAGCTGTTGCTATATCATAGTACTGTTTTCCTTTTTCTAGTGTCCAAATAGGCATATTTTTTCGTATATCTACAAAGTATATTGGTATATAGTTTTGCCAAAAGATATGTCACTGATATGCTGATTTGTGATGATCTAATGGAGATAGAAAATTTTATTTTTGAGCAAACATTTATTTCAGTGTTCCTAGGTACTTTCAGTATAAAAATATATACTGTTTTATGCATTTTATGATAAATAGTAGCAGGAATAACAAGTAAAATGAACTGGCACACATTAAGGCAGTGTTGTACGATTCTGGGGAAATTGTGACCAATTTCGGGAAATTTTGACATCTACCTGGGGAAATCCTGGACTGGCAAAGTAGGACCCTGCTCGGCTCGCTGACAACATCGCGTTCTTCAGGGCTTTCAAGGGTCCGCGGTAAGGCATCTGTGTTTCTCTCTCTCTCTCTCTCTCTCTCTCTCTCTCTCTCTCTCTCTCTCTCTCTCTCTCTCTCTCTCTCTCTCTCTCTCTCTCTCTCTCTCTCTCTCTCTCTCTCTCTCTCTCTCTCTCTCTCTCTCTCTCTCTCTCTCTCTCTCTCTCTCTCTCTCTCGTACATTAGTTAGCGGTTTAGCTGACATCAGTACATCAGAGAGAGAGAAGAGTTTAAATACATGACATTTATTCCCTTTCGTGTCAATATTATCTGTTTCTACTTTGTCTAGTTTTTCTTATATATGATTTTTCTCTTAACTTTTCCTATTTTTCTTGTTTATTAACCTTGAAGTTGTTTGTTTCTTTCAAGGCACTGGTAATCAGGCACCTCTTCACGTCTTCATTAGCTTCCTTTATTGCTCGTATTGGCCCACAGGTGTCCCCTCCTCTGATTCTTCCTTCCTCCTTTATCTTACCTTATCAGTCCTTCCTTCTTTCTCTCGCTCTCTATGAATCTTCCCATCACTAGCCCACTACCCCTTCCTACCGTCTCTTCCTTCTTTCCTTCCTTTCTTCCTCCTCCATCTTCCGTTTCTTCACCTCATTTACCCCTTCTCCCCTCTCTCCCTCCTTCCCTCACCTTTTGTTTACTTCCATATTACCATTCTACACATTAACTATTTCCTATGACTTACAGTAGAAGGGAAATAAGACGTCCTAGTTTTCTTTATCTCCTCTTTGTATATTTATATGTATTTACAATATATCTACATCAGTCAACACTTAGCTACAACAACAACAACCACTACAACAACAACACCTCGACAGACAGGGTGTTGGATACAGTGGGATAGAGTCGAACCCTGCTTCTTTTTGGTGGCGACAACACTTTGTCAGGCAGCCACAAGGCCACCTGCTACGGGAGCGCTAATCAGTACAATTGTTTACCTGTGGCCGACGAGACCCACGTGAGGACAGCGAGTATTAAAATCTTTAGGCGCCTACGGACAGCACTGCTCTGGCTGGCTATTGTCTAACGCACATACGCACACATATAGGCGTATGCACTTACAAAATACTTTCTCTTACGCACACACACACTCACACGCACACTCCAACATATGCGACAACAACAATAAAAACAGTTTAAATTCTCTTACAATATCAACAGTCTACATGAAACATTTACTTAAGAACAGTCACGCCCCGACGTACGTACACCAATACACTAGAACACGACTGCACACGCCCTAGACACGAACAGAGATCACCCACGCACAGGACTGGACCAACGGAATACCATCACTTGTAGGGGGATAGACTTTGTCACTTGTCATCTTCGCTAAACTAACGCTAAAGACAAACAAAGGAAATACCAACACTTTATGGGAATAGTCTTTGCTAAACTAATGATAAATAAACGATTCTCACCCATACACAGGACTGGGTCAACGAAATACCATCACTTGTAGGGGAATAATCTTCGTTAAACTAACGCTAAAGACAAACAAAGGAAATACCAACACCTTATGGAAATAGTCTTTGCTAAACTAATGATAAATAAACGATTCTCACCCATACACAGGACTGGGCCAACGAAATGCCATCACTTGTATATAGAAGGAATAGGCTCGGTCATTTTAAACTTTGCTAAACTAACGCTAAAGACAAAGAAACAGAATACCAACACTTCAAGGGAATAGACTTTGCCATTAATTTGAACTTCGCTAAACTAATTACCCGAAACGATCTTAACCCATAAATATGACGATCAACGAAATATCATAGACTCTGTCACGTCTAAACTTCGCTAAACTAACGCTAAGGACAAGCAAAAGAAATACCAACACCTGTAAGAGGAATAGACTTTGTCACTAACATAACCTTCGCTAAACTATATTGATAAGGAATCCATTATCACCTTTAAACAAATATAGCATCCCTTTGAAGAGGATAAACTTCTTTTCATTCTCATAAACTTCACCAAACTTGCTGTAAAGAAACGATTCTCACACTTAAATATGACTAGAAAGTAAATATCGTCAATTACAGGAAGGATAATAGATTTCTTCACTAACACAACCTTACTTAAAACAAGCGACGAACGAACAACCGAGAGAGTACACAACGAAGCATAGTCACACTTCGTTAACTTGAATACAGAGCTGCAGAGGACCCCAGTAATCACAGTAATGATAATAAGGTCTATAAATTATAATACCATAACAAACTCTTCCCGGGACACACGGCTACGGGGTTCATAAAAGTCTTCGTAAGTCCGACCGACCAACGCTACGTAACTAAATGCATCTAGGTCAGCATCACCTCGTCTATGTACTCTTTGCTAGACTACCCGCGGCGCCGTACGCAACGCAGCGGCTCAAAGACTACAAAACCAGCAATTTCAGTGAGCCTGCGAATACCTAATGACTTTTGGGAGCAGGTGGAACGTTTAATCCAAGTCATAACCTGCTAATAATGACTTTGAGATCAGGTGTAACGTATAATCCAAGTCATAACCTGCTAATAATGACTTTGAGATCAGGTGTAACGTATAATCCAAGTCATAACCTGCGAATAATGACTTTGAGACCAGGTGTAACGTATAAACAAAGTCATAACATGCTAATAATGACTTTGAGATCAGGTGTAACGTATAATCCAAGTCATAACCTGCTAATAATGACTTTTTGACCAGGTGTAACGTATAATCCAAGTCATAACCTGCTAATAATGACTTTTTGACCAGGTGTAACGTCTAATCCAAGTCATAACCTGCTAATAATGACTTTGAGACCAGGTGTAACGTATAATCCAAGTCATAACCTGCTAATAATGACTTTTTGACCAGGTGTAACGTCTAATCCAAGTCATAACCTGCTAATAATGACTTTGAGACCAGGTGTAACGTATAATCCAAGTCATAACCTGCTAATAATGACTTTGAGACCAGGGGTAGTGTTGAATTCAAGTCATAACCTGGTAATAATGACTTTGAGACCAGGTGTAACGTATAATCCAGTCATAACCTGCTAATAATGACTTTGAGACCAGGTGTAACGTATAATCCAAGTCATAACTTGCTAATAATGACTTTGAGACCAGGTGTAACGTATAATCCAAGTCATAACCTGCTAATAATGACTTTGAGACCAGGTATAACGTATAATCCAAGTCATAACCTGCTAATAATGACTTTGAGACCAGGTATAACGTATAATCCAAATCATAACCTGCTAATAATGACTTTGAGACCAGGTGTAACGTATAATCCAAGTCATAACCTGCTAATAATGACTTTGAGACCAGGTATAACGTATAATCCAAGTCATAACCTGCTAATAATGACTTTGAGACCAGGTGTAACGTATAATCCAAGTCATAACCTGCTAATAATGACTTTGAGACCAGGTGTAACGTATAATCCAAGTCATAACCTGCTAATAATGACTTTGAGACCAGGTGTAACGTATAATCCAAGTCATAACCTGCTAATAATGACTTTGAGACCAGGTGTAACGTATAATCCAAATCATAACCTGCTAATAATGACTTTGAGATCAGGTGTAACGTATAATCCAAATCATAACCTGGTAATAATGACTTTGAGATCAGGTGTAACGTATAATCCAAATCATAACCTGGTAATAATGACTTTGAGACCAGGTGTAACGTATAATCCAAGTCATAACCTGCTAATAATGACTTTGAGATCAGGTGTAACGTATAATCCAAGTCATAACCTGGTAATAATGACTTTGAGACCAGGTATAACGTATAATCCAAGTCATAACCTGCGAATAATGACTTTGAGACCAGGTGTAACGTATAATCCAAGTCATAACCTGCTAATAATGACTTTGAGACCAGGGGTAGTGTTTAATCCAAGTCATAACCTGCTAATAATGACTTTGAGACCAGGTGTAACGTATAATCCAAATCATAACCTGCTAATAATGACTTTGAGACCAGGTGTAACGTATAATCCAAATCATAACCTGCTAATAATGACGTATGTATTTCTTGAGGACCATAAAGCATCCACATATATTAATATCCAAGTATACATAACATAAATATAGATATACTTTCATCAACAAAAAACAGACTATATATACGTAACCATAATACTCACATATTTCATAACTGTACATATATTTACTTAGTTTCATATCACGTAGATGTCTTTTTTTGTGTATCATTTATGACTAGTTTTCATTTCCTTGTCACCGATCCAGACAACCAACCAAGTGTGATATTTTTCTTTCGGTTAGATAAGTTTTGGAGCCATCTGATTAATGTAGAATCATTTAGATTTAAGGGGACAGATCACCTAGTCTGCTCCATGGGGTCTGTGTGATCTGATCTTCTATGTAAATCTATGTAAACTCTCTCTCTCTCTCTCTCTCTCTCTCTCTCTCTCTCTCTCTCTCTCTCTCTCTCTCTCTCTCTCTCTCTCTCTCTCTCTCTCTCTCTCTCTCTCTCTCTCTCTCTCTCTCTCTCTCTCTCTCTCTCTCTCTCTCTCTCTCTCTCTCTCTCTCTCTCTCTCTCTCTCTGTCTCTCTCTCTCTCTCTCTCTCTCTCTCTCTCTCTCTCTCTCTCTCTCTCTCTCTCTCTCTCTCTCTCTCTCTCTCTCTCTCTCTCTCTATATCTCTCTCTCTCTCTCTCTCTCTCTCTCTCTCTCTCTCTCTCTCTCTCTCTCTCTCTCTCTCTCTCTCTCTCTCTCTCTCTCTCTCTCTCATGCGAACACAAAAGCGCTCGCACACACACACAAAAACCCCCCACACACACACACACACACACACAGGGGAGGAGGTCTTAACATTTCCGAAACCGTTTTAAACCGACGCTCTGAGTCACATTTTCTCACCCACTTTTTTAATCCGTTATAAAACATTTTTGTTTGAGTGGGAAGTAAAAATAAAAAAAATACGACTGACAAAGTATAGCTATATTACATTTGACAACAATGAACAAAGAGGGTTTTTTAATAAGATCTTTCTAATCTTAACATTCTTATTTTAATTTAAATCTTTAATAATTAGATCTCTGCTCCGTCAACGATAAATTAATACTTTTCGTTCTCACTCTGTCGCTGAGGATGAAATAATGATAATGGAGGGATTTTATAAGGAGTGGAATTGTGTTGGAGATAAAGGAAGGAAAAAAAAGAAAGGAAAAAGGGAAATAACGAAGAATACGAGGAAGGAAAATATATGTCTCTCTATGGAATGTCATATGTGGAGAGGAATTGTTCTAGAGATAAAGAAAGGAAAAAGGGAAGGAAAAAAAGGTGAATTATGATGAAAAGGGGAATAATGATGAAAAAATACGAAGAATTAAAACATATGCTTATCTATGGAATGTCATAAGTGGAGAGGAATTGTTCTAGAAATAAAAAAAAAAGGAAAAAGGGAAGGAAAAAAAGGTGAATTATGATGAAAAAGGGAATAATGATGAAAAAATACGAAGAATTAAAATATATGCTGATCTATGGAATGTGATTCGTGGAGAGGAATTCTGTAGGGGACAAAACAATAAAGAAAAGATAAGAAAAAAAGAGATTATGAAGGACACGAAGAAGGAAAGTAAATGTCAGAGGAGCGTATAATCTTAATTAATGAGAAAATGCATTATAACCAGATTAAAATAAGTACACGCACGGCCCGCACTACCGAGGCCTATCCACTCTGTAAAGGTCACCGGTTTCCCTATCACAATTGTTTTCATTCAAGGCCAAGAGTTTCATGTTTTCTCCTTCACTAACCTCTATTGAATTCTAAGCATCCTTCGGCATTGTTCTATTTTTCAATGTTTTCTCCTTCACTAACTTCTATTGAATTCTTAGCATCCTCCGGCATTGTTCTACTTTTCAATGTTTTCTCCTTCACTAACCTCTATTGAATTCTCAGCATCCTTCGGCATTGTTCTATTTTTCAATGTTTTCTCCTTCACTAACCTCTATTGAATTCTTAGCATCCTTCGGCACTGTTCTATTTTTCAATGCTTTCTCCTTCACTAACCTCTATTGAATTCTTAGCATCCTCCGGCATTGTCCTACTTTTCAATGTTTTCTCCTTCACTAACCTCTATTAAATTCTTAGCATCCCTCGGCATTGTCCTACTTTTCAATGTTTTCTCCTTCACTAACCTCTATTGAATTCTTAGCATCCTCCGGCATTGTTCTACTTTTCAATGTTTTCTCCTTCACTAACCTCTATTGAATTCTTAGCATCCTTCGGCATTGTCCTACTTTTCAATGTTTTCTCCTTCACTAACCTCTATTAAATTCTTAGCATCCTTCGGCATTGTCCTACTTTTAAATGTTTTCTCCTTCACTAACCTCTATTAAATTCTTAGCATCCTTCGGCACTGTCCTACTTTTAAATGTTTTCTCCTTTACTAACCTCTATTGAATTCTTAGCATCCTTCGGCATTGTCCTACTTTTCAATGTTTTCTCCTTCACTAACCTCTATTGAATTCTTAGCATCCTTCGGCACTGTCCTACTTTTCAATGTTTTCTCCTTCACTAATCTCTATTGAATTCTTAGCATCCTCCGGCATTGTTCTACTTTTCAATCTTTTCTCCTTCACTAACCTCTATTGAATTCTTAGCATCCTTCGGCATTGTTCTACTTTTCGCCCTTTCCTCTTGTTTTTTTCCTTATCGAAGCTCTCTCTCTATATTACAAGTCAGTACTAGATATGTTTTTCCGCCGTTATCATTTTATATACAACTCCTGCTTTATCTTCTTAGCATCCATGGGCATTATTTTATTTCCCATTATACCCTTTTGTCCTCCATTGGTAATCTTACTCTATATTATATGTAATCATTTGAGATTTCTTCCACTGTCATTATTTTATATATTACTGTCCTCTTATTCCTCTTTCCATTCGTAATCTTTCTATATTTTTTTCCTATAAATGTGTTCGAGCTTTGTTTCCTTGCCTATTATATTGTTACTTCTATTCTCTAACACGCTTTTTGTCTTATTCTTAATCTTTTCCACTATTAAAATACATATGATAAGTAGTTTCTCCTCTTCAGCCTTTAAGAAAACGTATAACTCAATCATCCATAAATTTTTAAACACACGCCGCTTAGTCTACAAATGTATTGCTTTCTTTCATTCTTTTCTACTATTATTTTGACTCTCCTTTTAATTTATTTCGTTTTGCAGTTAAAGGAAGAGAAAAACACGTCACCATCACCATTCTGCCGTGTCAAGATTAACGACGAATGGCCACCACGAGAGACATAAAGGAAATATATATGGATCAACGGAATGGCACACTTGATAGGGTAGGTGTGGTGTGTGTGTAGGGGGGGGGGAGGGTCTGGAGAGCGCTGTGCCTGGGAGATTGTGTATGTGTGTGTGTCTGTCTATCTGTTTGAGGCTAAATATGCCTTCCCCTCTCTCTCTCTTTTCCTCTTTTTCCTTATCCTCATTCTCTTCCTCTTCCTCCTCCCCCTCTGTTTCCCTCCTCGTTCCTCTTTCTCTCTTTTTCTCCTTCTCCTTCTCCTCTGTTTTCCTCATTCTCCTTCCCCTCTCTTTCTTTTTCCTCCTCCTTCCTCTCTCCCTCTTTCTCCTTCTCTCACTTGGCTGCTCTTAACCCTTACGCTTCCTGAATTAAAAAATGTAGGTCATAATATTCCATCTGAGTATTGCTAAAAGTATCCCGTCTGAGTTGTGTCCTTCCCCTAAACATACTTATAAGAAACCTGTAGGCTAACTGTATTGCTCTTCATTGCCCTGGATTAGCTTGTCATCTCGTATACATCTTCACCAAACGAAGATTTGCATGTTTTCAAAAAGGTTATCGCCGCTCGAAAAGATTCTCGCCCCCTCATCGAACGGGGAAGCTCTCGTGTTGGCAGTAATGAAAAGAGTGAGTTGGCTTTCTATATATGCAATGTGGTCAGTCAGTGTTATTTTGTTAGTGGAGAAACATTGCCGCCCACTACTACTATCCTCGCTGCTTCTTCAATTGGAGTGTTCGTGCGTGTATATAGATATGTCACTGAGTAATTATGAAGCATTGCCGCCTACGATTAGCCTTGCTGCTGCTTCGATAGGGGAACCGTACCTAGGTATGTCAAGGAGTTATAAGATTCGCCAAAAGACAGGTATTCTTAGCATTTCGGCGCACAAGCACATATTTGGCAGGGCTTTTATAGGTTTTGAGGGTATTTCCAGGGGTATTTTGAGGACCTTCCTGGTAGTTTGACCTTTCTTCCGTACCATGAACCTAAAAACACAATCATGAGTACCTGATTGATCTCCGTTTTGGTCTTTGGAAATAGTTGCTATAAGGGATGGAAGCGTCTGAGTGTCATATATTCTTAAACATTCCGGAGCTCCAGTACACATATTTGGCAAGGCTTTTATAGGAGTTTGGGGCATATCCAGGGGTAGTTTTCGGACCCTTCTGGTAGTTTGACCTTCTTCTGTAACATAAACCTAAAAATACACTCATGAGAACCCGATTGATCTCCTTTTCGGCCTTTGGAAATAGTTAAAGTGAAGGTTGGAAGCGTGTGACAGCACCGACCGTAGTGATTGAGGCGTTCGTTATCCGGTGAGTGTGTCAACAGAGACGCCTCGACACTCACGACCGTTCCTTTTTCGTACCTCGAGCCCCGCAGGGAGGAACGATTGAAATGTAAAGTGGTATTGAATGTCCATAAAAGACGGTGATGGTTCCGGTGTAGCCGTTTCAAATTACTCCCTGTTTCAGAAGACTCCCCCAGTCAGA
This sequence comes from Eriocheir sinensis, assembly GCF_024679095.1. NCBI lineage: Eukaryota > Metazoa > Arthropoda > Malacostraca > Decapoda > Varunidae > Eriocheir > Eriocheir sinensis. The sequence goes on from NC_066548.1 coordinate 15,363,200, forward strand.
TGAAACTGGTTCAGTCGGCTCCCCGTCACTTGAGACTTGTTTCAGACGACTCCACACCCGTTTGAAATGACTCCGTAGTCGAATGAACCTACTGTACATAGGTTCAGTTGACTTAAAACTTGTTTCAGACGACTCCCCACCTGTTTGAAATGACTCTGTAGTCGAATGAACCTTGTTTGAAGTTTTTTTGGTGTTTCTGAATCTAACTAGAGTGTTTGACGTTTCGCTTCCCGTTTTCTTTATACTTTACTGGTGAAACACCTGTGCAGCCAAATGGTGTAATGACCTATAGTTTGATATTTTTACATATGATTGCAGAAGGTCGCTTCCTTCGGGTGATTAAGGATCGCCAGTACCAGCTCGACATTGTGCTGGCCAGTCACCGAGGAGCTGGTGACACCGACGAAGCTGTTGATCTGGGAGGCCACGTTGGTAAGGATAAGGTCATTGATCGCATAATGCAAAGATATTGGTTGCGCAACATTACATCTGCTGTCTTTTTCGTGCATTGTCATATGCCATCACTGGAGAAGAGGACCAACACGACGTTGTCAGAAGCTTGATATGTGACTTCATTGTCAGCACTGAAAACATCAAAGTTGAATCAGTGCGTCAAAATAGAGTGTGGGGAACAACAACAGAGATGTTACCAGCAGCCAACATGTTCCATGTGAATGTATGTGTGTGGGCAAAGTTCGGTTCTATGCACACATGGCATATACATAGGCCGAAATGCAGAGAAGTAGTAAACGAGTCAGTGTACCTCGACAATAAAGCAGGCAATCATTTTAATGTAGTTATTCGTGTGTAATGTGCACATGATTAGTGATTAGCTTTTGGATGGGAGACAACATTAATGTACTGTAGTGTGATTACTGATTAGTGTTGTATGGGAGTCAACATCAATAAATATTTTTCATCCAATAATGTGAGTCATTTCAACCTGATGGGGAGTCATATGAAACCAATTTCAGTTGACTGGGGAGTGCTATCTAACAAGTTTCAATTGACTGGGGAGTGCTTTAAAACTAGTTTCAAGAGACTCCGGGAGTCATGTCTAGGGGGAGTATCCTGAAACGTCTACACCGGCAGCTCAGGGATCAGCAGAAGGAGCTTATATAACAGTTACTGGAGATCGAGGCAGCGGGGGTTGTTGACAGCGTATTCCGATCCCTCTTTGTATTCTTTGAACCTATTGACGATGGTTCAGACAGTTCAAGAATAAGCTGAAGGAGGGATTGAGGCCGCTGGGGATGTTAAATCTATATAATGCGATCTTTTTTTGTATTCATTTAACCTATGTGTATCAGGCGATGGTTCAGACAGTTGCATAACCGGCTGGAGGAGGGACTGAGGACGCGGGGCATGTTAACTTACGTCCCGATCAATCTTTACTTGTGAAAGCTCTGCGCACCATATGTCAGGGTAGTAGACTGGGTAGAAACAGATGGTTGCTACGTCATCTAGTTACTCCTTCAGTTAAGGATTTGCCCGTTTGTAGGTGGATGTAGGCTGGCGTGTTTCCCCTCACCTTTACCAGCCTGCTGACGCCTTTTATCCGCTTACACCGATCGATTCTCCAGCAAAACCTTCATCTCGTCTAGGGCGCGTTCGAGGTTACGCCCGAACTCGAGGGTCGAAGTCTCCTCGCAGGACTTGAAGGCGGAGAGGCAGAAGACGATGTAGTCCGGGTGGGGGTTGTAGGAGGCGCCGTAGCCGTCGGGAACCACCGGGCCGTACCCCATCCAGGAGTCTGACAGCGTGGGCACCTGCGGGAGACAGCCACAGGGGCACATGGGGAGAGGAACACACAAGGGGAGTAGATAGGAACGCACGCACACGGACTCACACGCACATACACAAGCGCACACGTAGCTTCTTAGTGCAGTATATAACACACACGTGATCAGAGCAAGAGTGAATGATTCCTACCTACCTACGTATCTACCTACACACACACACACACACATACACACATACATACATACATATACACAGACATAATACCTTAAGTTGAGTCACGTCTTCACACAACCATCAAAACATCATTACCTTCTTCCTTCCTTCCTTTCCTTCCTTCCTTCCTCGCCTTCCCTCATCAGACTCAAATTAATGTTTCCTCAGAGAACCATAACAAGGCTTTACAACTTAGACCGTGTCCCTAATGTTCATATCTGAGACCCACGGAAAGAATAATAAGCAAGTAAAGTAAAGTTAAGAGCATACACCATAGACTTCACGTGGCCTTAGTGCTCATATCCGTTAAAATGAGAGATGGAGAGTTCATAGCCTGAATTTTTAATCGTCTCTGCTCCTCAGTTCGTCCGTTTGAAAAGCCTCTCGTATATAGACGTTGCTGGGACTTTCATGGACTGCTTTGTGATCCTAGTGACAGTTTTACCCGACTTCTGCACCATGAACGGGAACAACACCCATGATATCCCGGTTAGTCTTCGCTGTGGGCTTAGGAAATAGAAGTATCATGGACTGTTCTGTGATCGTAGTGGCAGTTTTACCCGACTTCTGCACCATGAGCGGGAAAAACACCCATGAAAACCCGGTTAATCTTCTCTGTGGCCGTAGAAAAAAGTGGTAATAGGAGCCCGATCCGTTTGGACTTATTTCTAGTGACATCTCCAGACGCTAACACACTCCTAACACAAAAGAAATAAGTATCCACCTCTTCATCTTCTTTCGTCGGCGTCTTAACCCTCCTTGCAGTCTCCTCTCTCTCTCTAAGTCGCTATTGTCACGTTCCTTACACTCCTCGGCCTCTTGACTTCCCAGGTATTGATAGATGGTTCGTGTTCAATGATTCCTCGAAGTCTATATATAGGTTCTTTAAAGTGGTATTGGATAGCTCTTGGGTCGCTCTTGATTCCACCTCTTCATTCTTCTTGCTGTTATTCGTTCACTCTCCGCTTCTTCTTCTTCTTCTACTTCTTGATTTGTGTAGCTTTAACTTTTGTTCTCTGGCTAACCCTTTTCTCTGTCTTCCTCCTCCTCCTCCTCCTCTTCTTTTTTCTTCTCCTTCTGTTCTTCTTTCTCCTCCTCCTTTGCTTTTCCCTTCTCTTCAGTCTCTCTCTTGTCCATGAGCCTTTCCTCTCCATCTCCTTCTCTATCAATAAGCTCCTAAGTTCCACCCTTCTCTCTCTTCCCTCCCTTCCTGTCCCCTTCAGCCCTCCACGTCACTCCTTTCTTCCACCTCTCCGCCCTTCAACTTCAAAGACATCTAGCAACGCCCTACTTCTTTCCCCTTTAACACTCCTCTTGGTCCCCCTCCTCGTCCTCCTCTTCCTCCTCCTCCTCTTCCTCCTCCTCTTATTCTCAATCTTCATCCGGTTTAATTTGTTCGTTTAGTATTGTTTTTTCATTTCGCCTTTCACTCCTTCCTTCTCCATCATCTCCTTTTCCTTTTTATCTTCTTTTTTATCCTCTGTACATATTTCTTCTTCTCCTGCTTCCATTTTTTCAACATCTTTATTTTTCTCCACTCTCCTTCTCCTCCTCCTCTGCGTCCTCCTCTTCCTCTTCATTCTCATCCGATTCCTCATTCTCGTCCGATTCCTCGCTCTCGCCATTAACTCCTTTCTATCGCTTCATCATCACTCCTCTCCTTCTCACATATACTCCCTCCCTTCCTTCTTACCTGGCTTGTGGAAAGGCGGAAGTGGTTGGCGATGCGGTAGGAGTCGTGGGCAAAGATCTCAGGCGTCGGCAGTCCCATTTCCTTGGCCATCTCCCTCAGGCCCAGAAGGTGGATGTCAATGCCCCGGCCAAGGATGTTGTTGACCATGATGTCCGTCTGTAACTTGATGGCTGCCTCGTATTTGGCCAAGCGGTCCGCGATCTTGGGGATGACGAAGAGAAAGGTGAAAGAGGGGTATGGAAGTAGATTTATGAGTAGAATGGAGAGATAAGAGATGAGATAAGAAGGAAGAGGAAGACAAGTTGAAATGAGTGTGGATGGGAATTTGGGAAGGAGGAAAAGGGAAAAAGGGAAGATACAAGTTGATTTAAGAGTGGAATTGAAAGACAGAGATGAGAAAAGGGAAAAGAAGGAGACAGAAGTGAATATGATAGTGGATTAAATAGACTAAAAGAAGAAAAGGTGTAAGGGAAGTCAAATGTGAATACTAAGTGGAATAGGAAAGGAGAAAGGCGGAGACAGAAGAAGAAATGTGATTGGAATGGAAAGATCGAAAGAAGAAGAGGGAAAGACAAAAGTGAACTTAAAAGAGGAATGTATAATAGCCAGAAAGAAGTAAAAGGGAGAGAGAAGACAGAAATAGATACAGGAGTGGAATGGATGGATGGGAAAAGACAGAAGTGGATGTGAGAGTAGAATGGAAAGACAGGAGGGAAACGAAAGAAGTGGAAAGGAAAGAAAGAAGCGAGAATGAAAATAAAATAGAAAATAAAATGAAACAGAAGATAGGAAAAGTACATAGAAGAGGAGGGAAGAAGAATTACAAGAAAATATAAAGAGAGAGGAAAGGAAAGAAAGAAGCGAGAATGAAAATGAAATAAAATAAAAATGGTATAAGAGAAGAGATTAAAAGTCTGTAGGAGAGGAGGGGAAAGAAATACAAGAGAATATAAAGAGAGAGAAAAGGAAAGAAAAAAGCGAGAAAAATGTAATAAAATAAAATGGAACAGTATAGATGAAGGGCACATAGGAGAGCAAGGGGGAAAGAATTACATGATATATGATACATGATACATGCCATTAAAATCCTGGGTTAATTAGGCGTGGGCTCAGCGGTACATAAGTAATGAGGAGGAGTAAGCCCTCACGTCAAGGGCTTAGAAGATTTCTTTACACCGAGTCGCTTTTTATGACCTGAATTCTTATTGAGTGCGGTTTGTGTCGCAGTGCTCACGTTGACGCTTTGTTGATGAGTATGAGAGAGTATTGTGATATGTAAAAGGAAGTTAAAATTATATTGAAGTGGAAAACAGGTGATTCAGGTTATTATTATAGAAAACAAAGGAAATAAAAAAGGAGTTGTTGTTAGTGAGTATGGGAAAGTATTGTGATATATAAGAGGAAGTCAAAATTATATTGAAGTGGAAAACAGGTGATTCAGGTTATAATTATAGACAAACAAAGAAAATAAGACAGGTATTGTTGTTAATGAGGATGGGAAAGTATTTTGGTATTTAATAGGCTGTTAAAATAATATTGAAGTGGACAACATGATTCGGGTTATTATCAAAATGGAAAATAGATTATCCAGGTTATATCTATATTCTTTCGATATTTTCATGCTGACTGCTCTGCTGAACTATACCCGATACTGTCCAAACCCCTTATGCAAAAGTTAACCAGCATCTTCACTCTTTCATCCTTTACACTCTTTCTGTTGCCCTTGAGCCGTCTCCTTTGTTGTAAAAAAAATATCAAAATAGATCAAATAGAAAATAAAAAGAAACAAGAAAAGAATTGTTGTTAATGAGTATGGGAGAGTAGTGTGGTATATATGAGTCGGCTAAAAATATAACGAACTGGACAAAGGATGATTCAGTTTATTGTCAAAATAGAAAATAGATGATGCCAGTGATATCAAAATGGAGGAAAGAGAAAAGGAGATGTAATAAGGAAAGCTATATAAGTAAAAAAGGATGAAATGATAAATAAGAGGTACGTAAGAGATGTGGAATACTAAAAATACAAGGAAAATTGATTATGAAGTATGAATTAGAGATGTGGAATAATAAATGTGAAGAAAAGTATATAATATTGAGACGTATAAAAGAATGAGATGCCAAAAACAATTATATAATGTCTTAGGCATTTATTAAAGATCCATATTAACGCTATCGAGAAAGTAGAAAGATGTAAAGACAGAGAAAACATCATGAAAAAATCGAGGTTTAAAAATAATAATTAGATTCCAGTAGATAAAAAAATACGAATAAAGTTTTAATGGAAAAGAAAACTAGAAAAAAGCGAGCATAGAAAATACACGTTGCAATAAGTAGAGTAGGAATTTATTAAAGATCCATATTAACGCCCACGAGAAAGTAAAAGATGTTAGGAAAGAGCAAACATAATGAAAAAATCGAGCATGAAAAATATTAGATTCCAGTAGATAAAAAAAAAGCGTATAAAGTTTTAATGGAAAGGAAAACTAGAAAAAAACGAGAGTAGAAAATACACATTGCAATAAATAGAGTAGGATAGTCCAGTACAGATGTAGCTAACAGATGTGAAGTAGAGGACCTGGAAACATTGCTCAGAAGGGAAAGACTCCAATGGATGGGACATGTCAAGAGAGCAGGGGAGGATACAGTGCTGGGAGTTTTGGAGAGATTGAAGGTAAAAGGAAGGATGCCAGTTGGTGGACCTAGGAAAACGTGGAGAAGGTGTATACAGGAAGATTTGTCATTGATGGGATTGGATGAGCATCGGGAAGAAGACAGATAAGAGTAGAATGAAGGAGAGCCATAAAGCGTCAAACCGCTCAGGAAGAGTGAACACGGACGTTAAACGAAATGATGATGATGATGAGAGTAGGATATAAAATAATCTGAATTCAAGGGCGTCGGAAATAGAAGAATAAAAGAGAGAAACATTTAAGAATAATACATAACCATGGAGGAACTGAGCTAATCACCCAATTCACTTCGTAATAAACACGAATAAAAAAATAAAACTCTTTCTGTTTCCCAAAAGTTCTCTCTGACGTCTTAAATGAAAAAATGGAGGAGGAGGAGGAGGCGGGGGAGGAGGAAGAGGAGGAGGAGGAGGAGGAGAAGGAGGAGGAGGAAAAAGCTGATCTCATTGAGCCTAATTTACCTCTCTTATGGTCCTCGTTAAGATGATGAGAAAAAGGAGGAGGAGGAGGAGGAGGAAGAGGAGGAAACATGGAAACATGGACTAGCAGGCAGCAGAAAGCCTGTTGGCTCATTACTAGGCTGCCTGCGTTCAGTGATTTAATCAATCCGTTTGCCACAGGAGTGGCTTGCAGGGAAGGATTAAAGCACTTGTGTACCTACTCTTGGGAACGTTCAGTTCACTCCTGTTGCAGCAAAGTGGCGATCAATGCGTTTCTTGAAGGAGTTGATGGTCTCTGCGCTAACCACTTCTGCAGGAAGGCTGTTCCAGTGGCGAACAACTCTATTCGAGAAATAACTCCTGCCGATGTCGGTATTGCATCGCTTTGCTTGAATTGTTTTTCCGTTGTTTCTTGTTCTCAGGTTAGTTTGTAGCGTGAAGAGTTTGGAGTGATCAACGTTGCTGAGCTTGTTCAGGTACTTAAAGACTTGTATCATGTCTCCCCGCAGTCGTCTCTTTTCCAACGTGAAGAGGTTGAGTCGCTCGAGTCGTTCTTCATAGGGTTTCGTCCTCAGTGATGGTATCATCTTCGTGGCGCGGCGCTGTACTCTCTCAAGTAATTCAATGTCTTTCCTGTAATTAGGAGACCAGAATTGCACGGCGTATTCCAGGTGGGGCCTTACCAGCGAATTATACAAGGATAACATAACTCCCGGCGTCTTGTATTCGACGTTCCTCGATATGAACCCAAGCATTGTATTGACTTTCTTACAGGCGGACTTGCAGTGTTTTATTTGTTTCAAGTCACTGCTGATGGTGACCCCGAGGTCTCTTTCCTCTTGCACATGTAGTGGTTCGCCACCCATGTGGTATATGTGGTTGCTGTTTCTGGATCCGATATGCATTACTTTACATTTGGTAGTGTTGAAGGACATCTGCCATTTTTCTGACCACCGAGTGATCTGGTCCAGGTCTCTCGAGGAGGAGGAGGAGGAGGAGGAGGAGGAGGAGAAGGAGAAAGAAGAGTGGGAACAAATGGTTTCGGGGGAAGGAAACATGGAAACATGGAAACATGGAAACGCAGGCAACAGAAAGCCTATTGGCTCATTACGAGGTTGCCCGCTTTGGTGATTTAATCTGCTCGACAGCCTGGGGCCTGGGGAGCAGATGAAAGCACCTCGACATTGAGGAGCAGATGAAAGCGCCTCGATATTGAGGAGCAGATGAAAGCAACTCAATATTCAGTTTACTCCCGACGCAGCGAAGTGACGGTCGATTCTATATTTGAAGGAGTTGATAGTATTCGCATTTACTGCTTCTGAAGGAAGATTGTTCCAGTGACGGATGACTCGGTTTGAAAAGAAACTCCTTCCGATGTCTGTGTTACATCGACTAGACTGAATGGGTAAACCGTTATTTCTAGTTCTTAGGTTGGTTTGCAATTCAAAGAAATTGGAGTAATCGACGTTATTGAATTTTTTCAGATACAAGACTTGAATCATATCTCCTCGTAGGCGTCTTTTCTCTAATGTAAAGAGATTGAGTCGCTTGAGTCGTTCCTCGTACGGTTGAGCCCTTAAGGTTGGTATCATTTTCGTGGCGCGTCGTTGAATCCTTTCCAGTAAATCAATATCCTTTCTGTAATTAGGAGACCAGAACTGTACTGCATACTCGAGGTGCGGTCTTACCATGGAATTATACAAGGATAGCATCACGTCTGGCGTTTTACACTCGAAGTTCCTCGCTATGAACCCGAGCATAGTGTTGGCTTTGTTGTATGCTTTTTTACAGTGATTCGCGTGTTTCAGGTCACTGCTGATAGTGACTCCAAGATCCTTTTCCTCCTGCATCGCTTGCAGAGGTCTCCCATTCATGATGTATGTGTGGTTACTATTTCTGGACCCAATGTGCATGACTTTGCATTTGTCAACATTAAAGGACATTTGCCATTTTTCCGACCATTCGATAATGTGATTGAGGTCTTTCTGAATGATTTCGCAGTCGGTCTTTGTGAGGGCCTTTCCCCCCACCTTAGTGTCATCAGCAAATTTCGATATTGTGGATTTCAGTCCTGATTCGAGGTCGTTGATATATATGATGAAGAGAATGGGTCCCAGCACTGACCCTTGAGGCACTCCACTAGTGACTGGAAGCCAATCGGAAGAGGAGGAGGAGGAGGAGGAGGGACAAATGGAATGGGGTAAGAAGGAGTAGGAGGAGGAAGACGAGGAAGAGGAGGAGGAGGAGGAGAAGAAGAAGGAGGAAGAGGAGGAGGAAAAGAAGCGAATGGGTTGGGGGAAGGAGGCGGAACACAAAGGAAGAACAAACAACAGCAGACCTGCTGGTCCTTACGAGGCTGTTTGTGACAAGCTACACTAACTATCTAATCAAAGGTGGAAGATGAAGGACAGCAAAGGCGAAGGCTCTTCCCCATCCACCCCATCCCTCCAGCCTTAAGGTGGCAGGAAAGGAAAAAGAACCATGCAGCATGAAAAAACTGCATGGAAATTATGTAGGAAAGAGGAAAGAACTACCATTACTGCTACCACTAACCGGGCGATAAAAGCGGACAAGGACACCAGTATTCGAAAGAACTTAACGTTATTACGACAATGAGTAATATCTTAGTTGCTGGTTGGATTCAAAATACTTATCTAATCTATTCTTGAAGGCCGTAACTGTTGTACTATCAACGACATCACAGGGTAGAAAGTTCCAAACATTAACAACTCGATTGAAGAAGAAGTGTTTAGCTTCGTGCGACGAGAATCTTTTACCGCTTATCTTCAAATTGTGATTTCTTCTTGTTCTATTTGATCGATCAATTGTAAAGTAATCTTCCGCATTAATATCACTGAATCCTTTAAACATTTTAAACACTTCTATTAGATCGCCTCGCATTCTTCGTTTTGATAGACTGAATAAATTTACTTCTTTAAGCCTTTGTTCATATGATAAATTTCTCAACATAGGAATCATCTTTGTTACTATTCGTTGAGCCCGTTCCAACTTTTCTATGTCTTTTCTGTAATAGGGAGACCAAAACTGTACACAGTACTCTAGACGGGGTCGAACCAACGAATTATACAGTTTTAATATTACTTTTTTCTGATTTATTATTAA
>NC_066548.1:15378103-15400367 GCF_024679095.1 Eriocheir sinensis
GACTATGATACACAACATTAAAACCAAGTGCCCTAGCTTAGCTATGTATGTTGAAAATACCTATACATACCCGACCGACTTATACATAAATAGCCACAGTGGAAAAGTGAAAGTGTTAAAATCATCTGAGGGATCAACACAAGGTGATCCAATAGCCATGGCTATGTACGCCCTGGGCCTATCAGTCCTCCAAAATGAATTCGCATACGCAAAAACACGGGTGAAACAGGTGGCTTATGCGGATGACCTCTCAGGTGCTGGTAAAATCTCGGACTTATAAGGGTGGTGGGACACTGTGAACACCGCCGGCCCTGAGATAGGATACATCCCAAACGCCACCAAGTCTGTCCTTATTGTCAAACCTGAACATTATGACCATGCCGCAGAAACTTTTAGAGGAAGTGGAGTCATTGTGACAAAGGTAGGACAACGACACTTAGGTGCAGTGATCGGGATAGAGGTATATAAGAAGGAGTACGTAGGAGACAAAGTAGCTGAATGGGGGAAGGAAATAGAAGCTTTGTCTGCCATTGCCAAGACTGAGCCACACGCTGCCTATTCAGCGTATACCCACGGCATCCAACATCGGTGGATGTTCCTGATGCGCATCATCCCCGGCATCAGTCCACTCCTCCGACCACTGGAAAATGCCGTCAAGAATGTATTCTTGCCGGGGCTGGTGAAATCTCATGCTTTGGGGGAGGAGGAGAGGGATATGCTAGCACTTCCCACAAGATTGGGTGGAATGGGGATCACCAACCCTGAGAAGCTGGCTGATAAGGAGAACCAGAACTCCATCAGCCTTACCAGGTCAATCATCAACAGGATCATCGCTCAGGATGCAGAGGGCGAAAAAGACCAAACCGAAATAAGAGACATCAAAAGAAAAATCTTAGAAGAAAGGCAACAGACCCAAAAAGATGACCTGGACCGTCTTACACACCACCTGTCCACAGAAATGGGTAGAAAAATACACACAGCACAGGAGGCAGGCGCCTCTAACTGGCTAACGTCATTACCAATCAGAGCAAAAGGCTTCAGCCTCACCAAACAAGAATTTGTCGACGCCGTTGCTCTGAGATATGGCTGGCCGATTTAGGGACTGCCTGATCTCTGTGCATGTGGATCAGCAAATGATGTCACCCACACCATGACATGTAAAAAGGGAGGCTTTGTTTGTATTCGACACGATGAAGTGAAGGATCTGACAGCCAGCATGCTCGGGGAGGTATGCCAAGACGTCACTACCGAGCCGGCACTGCTTCCCCTGGACGGCGAATACCTTCGGTACAGGACGGCCAATACCTCATAGGAGGCACGGGTTGATGTAAGTGCCCGCGGATTCTGGGTGAGCAGACAGCGGGTGTTCACGGACATCCGCATATTCGACCCGATGGCTTCCCGTCACCGCCGTGCAATTCTGGTCTCCAAATTACAGGAAGACATTGAATTACTTGAGAGAGTACAGCGCCGCGCCACGAAGATGATACCATCACTGAGGACGAAGCCCTATGAAGAGCGACTCGAGCGACTCGAGCGACTCAACCTCTTCACGTTGGAATAGAGACGACTGCGGGAAGACATGATACAAGTCTTTAAGTACCTGAACAAGCTCAGCAACGTTGATCACTCCAAACTCTTCACGCTACAAACTAACCTGAGAACAAGAAACAACGGAAAAACAATTCAAGCAAAGCGATGCAATACCGACATCGGCAGGAGTTATTTCTCGAATAGAGTGGTTCGCCACTGGAACAGCCTTCCTGCAGAATTGGTTAGCGCAAAGACCATCAACTCCTTCAAGAAACGCATTGATCGCCACTTTGCTGCACCGGGAGTGAACTGAACTTATCCAAGAGTAGGTACACAAGTGCTTTAATCCTTCCCTGCAAGCCACCCCTATGGCAAACGGATTGATTAAATCACTGAAAGCAGGCAGCCTAGTCATGAGCCAACAGGCTTTCTGCTGCCTGCTAGTCCATGTTTCCATGTGAGCTGCCCCTGGAAACCGCCCACCACAGGAACGAGCAGGAGAAGACAAGGGCATACGGTGAAAGAATCCAACATGTGGATCAGGGCAACTTCGTCTCCCTCGTCTTCACCACATCCGGCGGGATTGGTCCCAGGGCCCAATGCTTCTACGCACGACTCGCGGAACTAATCTCAGAAAAGAAGCAATAGCCAAGGAGCCACGTTGTAGCCTGGGTGAGGTGTCGCCTCTCGTTCTCCCTGCTCAGGTCGGCCATCATATGTCTCAGGGGCACCAGACACTCTGGCCCAAAAGCCACCAACATCTCCAATATTGACTATGAAGCCACAGTGGTGGAGAGTGACATTAGGGTGGGTCGGGAGTGAAAGGGGGCTCTAGACGTAATAGATGATAGGGTATTATGTATAGATTTAGTGCTAGGTAGTATTAGTGATATGGTTGGATGCCACAGTCATTAGCGAACAGTTGGGGCTAATGACCTCCAAGCAATGGAGCCCTCCATGATTATGTGTCGAGAAAATAAACATGAGTGGAGGTATCATTTACGTAGTAGAAAAAAAAAGTAGTAGTAGTAGTAGTAGTAGTAGTAGTAGTAGTAGCAGCAGCAGCAGTAGTAGTAGTAGTAGTAGTAGTAGTAGTAGTAGTCATTACCAGAGCAAAAGGCTTCAGCTTCAACAAACAAGAATTTGTAGACGCCGTTACTCTGAGGTATGGCTGGCCGATTGAGGGACTGCCTGATCTCTGTGCATGTGGATCACCAAATGATGTCACCCACACCATGACATGTAAAAAAGGAGGCTTCGTCTGTATTCGACACGATGAAGTGAGGGATCTGACAGCCAGCATACTCGGGGAGGTATGCCAAGACGTCACTACCGTGCCGGCACTGCTTCCTCTGGACGGCGAACACCTTCGGTACAGGACGGCCAATACCTCACATGAGGCACGGGTTGATGTCAGTGCCTGCGGATTTTGGGTGCGCAGACAGCGGGCATTCATGGACATCCGCATATTCGACCCGATGGCTGCTGGTCACCGTGAGCTGCCCCTGGAAGCCGCCCACCACAGGAACGAGCAGGAAAAGACAAGGGCATACGGTGAAAGAATACAACTTGTGTATCAAGATAGCTTCACCCCCTCGTCTTCACCACATCCGGCGGGATGGGTCCCAGGGCCCGATGCTTCTACGCACGACTCGCGGAACTGATCTCAGAAAAGAAGCATCAGCCAAGGAGCCACGTTGTAGCCTGGATGAGGTGTCGCCTAGCGGTCTCCATGCTCAGGTCGGCCATCCTATGTCTCAGAGGCACCAGACACTCTGGACCAAAAGCCACCAAATTCTCCAATATGGACTATGAGGCCACAATGGTGGAAAGTGACATTAGGGTGTGTCGGGAGTGACATGAGTAGGGAAGGAAAGGGGGATCTAGACGAAATAGATGATAGGGTGTTATGTATAGATTTAGTGCTAAGTAGTATTAGTGATATGGTTGGATGCCACAGTCATTAGCGAACAGAGTTGGGGCTAATGACCTCCAAGCTATGGAGCCCTCCATGATTATGTGTCGGGAAAATAAACATGGGTGGAGGTATCTTTTATGTAGTAGTAGTAGTAGTAGTAGTAGTAGTAGTAGCAGCAGTACTACTAGTAGTAGTATCAGTAGTAGTAGTAGTAGTGACTGTCTGTTCTCTGCATGTGAGTCACCGAGTGATGTCACTCACACCATGACATGCAAGAAGGGAGGCTTCGTCCGTATCCGAAACGACAGCCAGCATGCTCGGGGATGTATGCCAAGACGTCACTACCGACCCGGCACTGCTCCCCCTGGATGGCGAACACCTTAGATACAGGACGGCCAATACTTCACATGAGTCACAGGTTGATGCAAGTGCCCGCGGATTCTGGGTGCGCGGACAGTGGGCATTCATGGACATATCCGCATATTCGACCCGATGGCTGCCTGTTCCCGCGGGCTGCCCCTGAAAGCCGCCCACCACAGGAACGAGCAGAAGACAAGGTCATACGGTGAAAGAATTCAGCATGTGGATCATGGCAGCTTCACTCCCCACGTCTTCACCACATCCGGCGGGATGGGTACCAGCGCCCGATGCTTCTACGCACGACTCGCGGAACTGATATCAGAAAAGAATCATCAGCCAAATAGCCACGTTGTCGCCTGGATGAGGTGTCGCCTCTCGTTCTCCTTGTTCAGGTCGGCCATCCTATGAAACGCCAGAATTTTTACTCTTCACTCCGCTCCCACACGACCACCACGTGTAACGAAACACACGATAAATTAATCCAGACAAGGAAAGGTTTGCCGGCGCCGGGGATCGAACCCGCGACCAGCGTAACGGGAAAGCCACTCCCTTACCAGTCGGCCAAAGAGGTACCCCACTGGCTAAGTGAGTTATGGGAGGCTCGCCCATCAGGCAAGGCAGCATTACACCTATGCCTTAGGGGCACGAGACACTCTGGCCCAAAAGCCACCAACATTTCCAATATGGACTATAAGGCCACAGTGGTGGAGAATGACATTAGGGTGGGTCGGGAGCGACATGATTAGGGAAGGAGAGGGAGATCTAGACGTAGGATGTCACAGTCATTAGCGCACAGAGTTGGGGCTAATGACCTCCAATTTATGGATCCCTCCATGATTATGTATCGGGAAAATAAACATGGGTGGAGATATCGTTTAAGTAGTAGTAGTAGTAGTAGTAAAAGTAGTAGTAGTAGTAGTAGTAGTAGTAGTAGTAGTAGTAGCAGCAGCAGTAGTAGCAGCAGTAGTTACAAGATTAATTCAAAGGAGAATAATTGTCAGAATGGCTGGCCAGAGCAGTGATGAACACATGCAGATCATAAACACGCAGGACGTCCACGTTCCCTGAGTCTCCTCGCACCCAGGCCAAATCTATAGGAAGTCCGTGAGAGAGAAATGCTGTTTTCTGGTACTACTGAGCCAGAGTAGATATTTTTGACTGCATTTAGAACGTTTGATGTTGCTTTTGGTTCGTATTTCGGCGTGCTGTGGCAAAGATTTCAAATCAATCCGCAAATTTCGTTAATGAGTGATATATGAACAACAGGAATTGACCTCTCAAAGACTTAAAATCCTGTTCTCGCCTTATTGGACCCACTGTTTAAATTATTAAGGTTGTGTAATTTTAAACTACATTTTGTGACGATTTTGCGAATGGAAGTTTTAAACTACATATTATTTGACAATTTTAGGGGGCATGGGGGTCAGAGTGGCTATGGTTAGGGACCGGAATGACTTCGGCCGGATTGACTTGTTTCCGCCAAAGAAAATATGTGGAAGAGATTAATTTTAAGGCTTACATGAGTATGATAACATAAATAGATTTGGAAGACATGCTAGCTAAATTAGTCATACTGATTAAACAAAAGCTTCAAAGCATAGAACTCAGACGGAATATATCGTTTTTTCATCAACACATACATTTTCCTTTCATTTGAAATAAGTTTCTGAGGTTCTGTTGGGAGCTAGTAGTTTCATGTGTGTGGCAACCCTGAGAAAAGGAGAAGAAAGAAGAGGAGGAAAAGGAGGAAGAGGAGGAGGAGGTGGTGGAGGAAGAAAAGGAAAGGGAGGGTTTTCGGACTTGCAAGTTTAGGGGGTAGGCCTCGAGGTCTTTGGAATTCACTATACGAATATCAACATCAACTCGGGACTTTATTGATATCCTTCTTTACGGGGCAGCGTTGTACAGTCTCCCTCGCGCTCGCCCTCGCTAATGAAACTTGTTAATTAAGCCGGAGAATTTTTTGGAGTCGTGTCTGATTAATTCAAGTCAGAGCCACAGGTGATACTCTTCGCAACACCCACCTCTCTCTTCTTCTCTTCCATCTCACACACACACGCACACGCGCACACACAAATAGCTCAGGCTCCAGCCCGGCTGCCCGAGGTTCGAATCCCGCTCTGGCAGCGAATCCCGCTCTGGCAGAGATTTTCCCTATGACAATTGAGTGGTTACTACCCCCTTTGAACAAAGGGCATTGGATGTGTGGTGTTTGAAGTTTCTAGCAGTACCCAAAGATCGATTATAATGAGCTTTATTCGGGAGAGTAGCTACTTGCTGGCGATGACGAGTCCAACTCGTGATCAGTCAGTGATAAAATACACGCACACGCTCACCGTCACATCAACCCGGGGCCATGGAAGACAGCTTGTCGCAATGAGGTTTAATATACATAAGATTCCAACCTGTAGAGAGGTGTGACAAGTTTTAAAACCTAAATTGCAGAAGGTACAACCACAATATTTTGTGGTATCATTCACCATAAAGTTTCACCAAGGAACATGATTGTTTATATAAACAACCCATGACACCTAACTAGTTATAGCCCAATCACAATACCACAATATATCACCACAAACTATACAAAACTCACAACGCTGCCAGTCCCCGGATGAGCGGAAATTGGTTATGTACAATATCAGTAGACATCAAGAGAGGTGTAAAGGCTTAGAGATTGCGAGAACTAAGTTCCCCTCCAATGCCGAAGGTTCAGGACAGAAAATGAGAGGTATCTCAGGAAGTGGGAAGGCAAACACTTGCTAACTTAACATTAGGTTTATTAAATAGCAAGTTAATAACACTGACATAACTCCAACACGTACACTAATCTAACCGTCTAGCATCCTCTCCACACAAATGATACCACCTAAACAGTAATCACATTACAGGCAGCTAAGAAAAGAGTACGAATAATCACGGGAGAGGAATGACAGAAGGTTAGACTTACCTGGTGCAGAGTCGTCAGTCGTCAATCAGGACAACCGAGGAAACACTGTGCACACAATCATCACAAAGGTGTAACAAACATCAATAATGAGCTCCCCTAAACACGTAAGTGATATAACTGTCTATTAAACCTCACCCAACACTGTGGCCAACACTGTGGGGAGGTTAAATAGAACAAGGTTAAAGATCACCTGGTGTGGGGTCGTGACAGTAGCACAGATGTAACGTAGCACAGCTCAAGAAGAGACCAGAGGCGGCAGGATAAGAGTTCCGTCCCCTCTCTATACAGCGGCTTTAACAAGCAGAGAGAGAATCACTTCAGCCCATGAAAGTGATGTCTTCTAAAGGAGGACCTCAGCACAGAGTGGTGTGGATGTATGTTGCCGGCAGAAGACTGGAGGTCACTGAGGATATTAATAAGACTGAGATAAGACAACATCACCGATTCTCCTCGCTGGTTCGAAGCGTGCATCGGCAACTCACGTGAAGCATCACGCGAGGATAAGTGGTAGTTACGGTGGCGTGACACACACACACATAGTTATGTGACGGTTGCCGGCGGCCTTTACACAAGGGCACTGCATCGACTGTTACCATAGTAAGTTCGGACAGTTATCAACTCGAACACTCCTGCAAGCATTTATCACATATAACTATCGAACATAGAAGTTAACTCAAAGGCATACAAGGCACACATAGTTGGTCTATTAAAGCGACATAATAATGCAGAATTTCTCACCGTTATTGCCACAAAACATCAGCTCAGAGTCCAGAGGCCATCCCCGGGCAGTACTACCAGATCAAGCCGCCGACATTGGGCCAAGTTGAAAGGGAACTGCCTCATATCATGCCCCACCGTCAACAGGCAACCATCAATCCGAATCCCTAAATATCGAATCTTTGCGTACCGAAACATTGTGCGTCTCGAACTAACACGTTCGTTCGAGACACACAGTGTATGATACACTTTTGCGAAATAATTACGGACACAAGACTAAGCTGATTTAGATAATAATTTGACAATTAACAAGTCAAACAACACTCCCATTTGATGCCTGCTTACAACTCAGAACCCCCCCACAAGGGAAATACCCGTCACATGTATATACGCAAAATGCAACAATGACAGACCTGAAGATTCAGCACACCATTTATGAAAAGCAGTTTCAAGCAATTAATACATATACTAACACAATTGTGTTACGCACACACACACACACACACACACACACACACACACACACACACACACACAAACAAACAAACAAACACAAATGTTTACCCATCCACACAATAATTCAGAACAATGAGATAAAACGACAAACAACAAACAAACGAACAAACGAACAAACGAACAATAAGGCACAAAAATCACGACTAAGCACCACGAATAATGGTTTTCAGGTAATTCAGCTCCGCACAAGGGACTAATTTCATGCATAACCAGACACACAAACACCTCTTCGTTGACTCAAGTGCTAACTCTCCGCTGTGGGCTTTTATTACGTTCATTTTATCTCATGCCCGCTTCCGCGACAGTTTGCCTGCATGACTTGATGCTCTCTGCTCGGACATTCATTATTGGTTTGGTTTAATTAAAGTTCCGTTATTTTCTTTTTCGGGTTGCTCATCATGGTATATTTTTTGATCTCATCGGATGCACTAAATCCATCGCGCGCTTTGTTTCATCTCATCACTCCCTCCCTTTCCCCTTCTCCCCTGTGCTTGTTCCTCCCCATATTTCGTCATGATTCCGATATAAATTGCCTTCTCGAGAATTTCTTCTCTTCAAGTTCATACTAATATTTAATTTTCCCGTCTGACTTCCTGCCACCTGTTTGTCAATCCTCGAGACAATCCTATAACTCCTCTCATACGAAAAGCTCGTACTGGGGAGGCGGTGGCTGAGTCGTCAGAGTAGCGGCTCCGTGTTCAGGAGGACGCGAGTTCAATCCCCGCCCGGTGCCACCAAGCTGGGATTTTTCAGCCGCCGCCGAGTGGCTTAAAACTACCCATATGATGTCCAGAAGACCACCTATCAACCTGGACTCTAGATTCTAGGATCAAAGATGAACTCTGGGAGGGCAGCACGAGCCAATGAAAGATGGCGCCACTATAAACACTCGCCTGCGCCAGAACGGGCTGGGCCGACCATCAGGACCCACCGGAAAGAAGCCTTGGACCGACCATCAGGATCCACCGGGAAGAAGCCTACCGGCGCAATAGGCCGCAATGTAAAAAAAAAAAAAAAAAAAAAAATTCATCCCATCATTTATTTCTGCCTGCTTGGTTATCTTCGGCGGTTGAATCCTGATTGTGACGATGCCAACAGATCATGACGTCACACCCCAAAGGTCATGTCTCTGATGGCCGCAAACTCTTCTGATCTGCAGCGTGCACGGGGAGGGCGGAGGGGGTGATCTGCGTGGGTGTGGGAGTGGCGATGGGGCGTGCATTAGTGTGGCAGCACGGCAGGTGTGGCGGCCTGACAGTAGTCTTGTGGCGTGGGTGTGGCGCCGTGAGTGGCGTGACCGCCGCATTGAAACATTTCCAGGTGTCACTCCGACGTCGAGAGAGACGGCAGGGGTCAGCGTGCATTGATTGGTGTTTTTTGCCTGAATGTTGGATGAGCTCCCCCCCCCCCACCCCCCCCCACCCCCCGTGTTGGAACTCTCGTGGGTTGCGTAATGGAACCGGTATTTTTAGACCCAGATTTCCATTCACATGAGCTTGCTAACATTCAGAGGCAGAATTTTTTTCTGGTTCAATCAATCCTTTTCTCTCTCTTGTCTTCCATTTCGCTGCGGCATTGTCCCTTTTCGGTTACTTTTATTTTGCTTTTCATCGATTTCTTTCTTTTTCTTCTTCCGGCATCCTCACCAAACTCGTGCAGACTCCTTCTTTTCCTCTTCTTCGCCGCAGAATTTCTCTCCACACCTCTCCACCATTCGCCTCTGCTTTTTCCTCTTTACAATTTCTTCTTTCCTTGCTATCCTGAAGCTGACGTGGTCTCTTTCTTTTCCTTCCCCTGCACTATTTTTTTTTATTCCAAACTTTTCTTTGCAGAATTTCTTCTCGCTTCCTTTCTTACTAGGTTGGTCTTTTTTCTGTCTTTCACTCTCTTCCATTTCCTTCCCATTGTATTTTTCTTTCTATTTTTTTCTTTCTTTTACTATCGTTTTCTTGACTTTCTGATCTTTCTATCGTTCCCTCTTCACTCGCCTCCTCTCCCCGTCCCTTTCTTCATTTCCTTGCTCTTTCCTTCCTCTTTATCTTTCTTGTCACATACTTTACTATCTATCAGTCATTCCTTATTCACTTATTTTCTTGTCTGTTTACTTCTCTTCATAACCGTTCTTATTTATTCACCCCTCTTTTATCCTCCCACCTTCACTACCTTCTTGTCATCTCTGCCCTTAGTCCTGTTCACTGTTCTTTTTTTTGCCTCCTTCCTCCACTTCCTCTTCCTCGGATACCCCTTCTTCTTCCTCCTATATCTTTAGCGTCTTCTCTCGTGTCCTCCCTTCTTCTCTTCCACCTGTCTCTCATCCCTACTTTTCTTTTCCTTACTCGTCTTCCCGTTTCTTCTTCGTTTCTCGTCTCCTTCCACCTTTCCATTTTTGTGTCTCAAGGCCAAGTTTTTTTCGGAGGGCTATCCTGGACGATGCTTATCTCCGCTGCCAACCACTCTCGACCGCCCATTCCGCCCAGCTCCGCCTTTCACCTGTTCCTGACCTGCAAGCCTCTTCCCCTGCCATCTGCTTCGTCCCTTATCCCAGGTCATCATTCTCTCTCTCTCTCTCTCTCTCTCTGAGTCTCTGTCTGTCCGTGTCTTTGTCTATCTGTCTGTCTGTGTCTCTGTCTGTCTGTATGTCTGTCTCTGTCTGTCTGTCTGTCTGTGTCTCTGTCTGTCTGTATGTCTGTCTCTGTCTGTCTGTCTGTCTGTCTCTCTCTCTCTCTCTCTCTCTCTCTATATATATATATATATATATATATATATATATATATATATATATATATATATATATATATATATATATATATATCCATCTATCTATCTTCTATCTATCCATCTATCTATCTTTATTCTTTCGTTTCTCCTCATTCACCTCTATCTTTATCTCCTTTTTCCTCTTCTTTCCTATATTTCCTTTTTTATTTTTCTTCTTTTTTCCCCATCCCTCTCTACCCTCCTTCTCTCTTTTTACCTTTTCTCCCCTTGTTCTATCTCTCTTTTTCTCCTCTTCTCCATTTACATCTCTCATGTTTTTCCTACGCCTTTCTTCAGGCAGCATTTTCCTCCTTTTCTCCTTTTTTTCTGCTCTTCCCCTCCTTCGTTCTCTCAACTCTCCCTCTCCTTCAGTATTTCCCATTTACCCTTACCCTTTTTCTCTTATTTTCTTCTCTCTCTTCCCTAATCCACCATTCTTTAATATCTCGCCTTCCTTCACCTTGCTACTCTCCTTATATTCCCTTCTCTCCTTTACCTATCCTCTCTCCTATCTTTCCTTCCTTCGCATTCTTTCCCACCCTTCCCTCCGTCGCCATAAGAGCTGATGTTCTTTAGCTCATTAAGAATCGCCTTTGTTATTCCTCAGTCTCGTCTTATTCTTCTTCCACAAGGAGATTAATTTTGCGGCCACAAGTAACCCTCCGCCTCTTGGAAGCCCCAGTGTTCTCTGTTAATGAACTCGTCCTTTCTTTCTGTTTGTTTTCAGGCAAGTTTTATGAAGCTGTTTTTTGTCTGTTCGGCGTTCATTTCAGGTTTCGTGCTCATTTGTGCTTTATGGGATTTTGGGATGCGACATGAAAACAAGGAGAGAAGAGAGAGGAAGGAAAGGAAAAGAAATGTTTGAGGAGAGAATTTGTGTTCGTGAGTGGCGTAGGCGAGTGTGTGTGTTTGCGTCTGTGTGTGTGTGTGTGTGTGTGTGTGTGTGTGTGTGTGTGTGTGTGTGTGTGTGTATAAGCTAAAATATTAACTTGGGTGAGCCATTACAGATGCATGAGGCTGCTAAGACTTTAACGATTCACCCCAAGTTATCTAATACAGAGCAATTAAGAGAAGCCATCCTTGTTTTCTACCCCTCTTCCCTTCTACGTAGCCTTCTTTCTTCCTCCTCCTCCTCCTCCTCTTCCTCTTCCTCTTCCTCCTTCAGTGACCTTCTCCTATCTATACCTGTGATTCCGTTTATTTTGATCCTTTCTCTTCTTCCTACCTCACATTTTCCTCTCTATCTCTTTGCTTCTGCTTCTATTTCCCTCCTTTTCTTCTTACCTTGTTCTTATTCTGTCCATGCACCTTTAGTTTCGCTCCCTTTAATCTACTTTCTACTTAGTCTCCCGCTGTTCATTCCTTCATTCTCGTTCACCTTTTTCTTCAGCATTTTTACACTAGAAATCTTCCCCTTTTACCTTCCCATTTAATTATTGTCCTACTTCCTTATCCCTCTTTTTCCTTTTTACTTGGCATCACATTTGTTAGCTTTTCTTTCTCATTCAGTTGCTCTCTTCATTCCTTCTTTGTTACTGCCTATTTTTTTCTAACTAATAATTATAATCATCTCAATACCTCGTTCACTTCCCAATTTATCTACCTGTTTTTCTCTCTTCCTTTTTATCTCCTTTCCTTTCCTATTTCTTTTTTTTTCCTTTCTTCTAACTTTGTATTTACCTTTATTTATGTATCTCAATTCATCTTTCTCTAAGCTTTTTTTCTTTTTTTAACACTATATAAGCAACCTTTTCCTTCTTCTTCTACACCTTTTTCACACTCAATTATTCTCTTTGTTTATATAGTCCTGTCGCTTTTTTTTGGTTTTCTCTACACCACTTTCAGTTATATACCAACTTTACCTTTACATCTAATTCGTCGTTTTTCCTTTTATTATACGTAAACTCTTCAAGGCTCTTAAATATTATCCTGTATGTGACACTCTTCTCAAGCTAAATCCTCCTCATATTCAAGTCTTTGTGTACGCATGTAATAAGTATACCTCTTGTCAATGTTTTCTCTCATCTCAACCGCCTTCCTTCCCTCCTTCATGTAGTACAAGGTGAAACTTCTTGCAATCACTCCAACTTTCAGGCCCTAACACACATTATATACTTTCTCCATTTTCCTCTCTCCCTCTCTCTCCTCGGCCATAATCATTATCTGCCTCAGAACTCCATAAATGACCACTCCTTCTCGTTTTATAACCACCGTTCGTGCAATTAATGTTAGTGGCACTTTACCGGGGAAGAATCGTTTGATGTTTCAAAAGTTAACTTGAGAGTATATATAGAAATATTATTCGTCCATAAATCTGCTGCTAATGTAATTGCTGGTCGGTCATCTGCTTTAGACTTTACTATACTATAGAAAGAGCTGAGCCGTCTCTTTCATCACTTGAGTCTTTTTCTATTCTTATTTTTATTTTTATTTATTACTAGATGTATGAAGTAAACTAAGGAATCATGTGGTTGATGCGAAAATGTCTCCGAGGCTCAATGGACGCTGCGTCTATTAATGGTCGTTGATTTTTTTTTTTGTTGTTGTTGTTTTTATGTCGTGGCCTATTGCACCGGTAGGCTTCTTCCCGGTGGATCCTGAATTCCTGATGTTCGGTCTAAGGCTTCTTCCCGGTGGGGCCTGTTGGGCGGCCCAGCCCGTTCTGGCGCAGGCGAGTGTTTATAGTGGCGCCATCTTGCATTGGCTCATGCTGCCCTCCCGGAGCTCATCTTTAATCCTAGAATCTAGAGTCCGGGTTGATAGGTGGTCTTCTGGACAGCATGTGGGTAGTTTTAAGCCACTCGGCGGAGGCTGAAAAATCCCAGCTTGGGGGCACCGGTCGGGGATTGAAATCGCGTCCTCCTGAACGCGGCGCCGTCACGCTATCCATTCAGCCACCGCCACCGGACAGAACATTATTAGATTAGAGGGAGGTTTTTTGAGTGGGCCGCTGGTCTGCCTGCCTGTCTGATATTTGATAAAGAAGGCATTTACATCGATCCTATTCACGAGCACTTTGATTTAGTCTTCTCCGCTAAATCCATGACAGTCAGGATGGTGTTGAATGAGAGAGGGATAGACGGACACAAGCACATAAAAGAAAAGAAAAAATATATATATGTATATATATATATATATATATATATATATATATATATATATATATATATATATATATATATATATATATATATATATATATATATATATATATATATATATATATATATATATATATATATATATATATATATATATATATATATATATATATATATATATATATATATATATATATATATATATATATATATATATATATATATATATATATATATATATATATATATATATATATATATATATATATATATATATATATATATATATATATATATATATATATATATATATATATATATATACATACACACACACACGAGTGTGTGTGTGTGTGTGTGTGTGTGTGTGTGTGTGTGTGTGTGTGTGTGTGTGTGTGTGTGTGTGTTTCAATTACTTTTTGCCTTGGTTCTTTTTTAACGGAAGTTCTTTTACTGCTCAAAATAATCCATCAACTATTAATGTAATGAATGTGTAATGATGCCTCCGCGGCGTGATGGCAGCGGCGTCTCAGCCTTGCCTCCGCTCCGCGCCAGCCACACGCATGGCCCCGTCACAGGTGTAAAACTTTAATGCGAATTTTAGCTCAACTCGAGCAGGAATTTCCATTACTCGTCGTCACTATTCATTGCAGGCTTCTTACTCTTACTGGTTTGGTCTTTCTTATTTTTCAACTTCTCTTTCTCCTCATCTTCTCCAGTGTTATTTTTCAGCTCGCCCTAATTTCTCTTCTGGCTCTCTGTATAATTTTCTTTTCTTTATTTTCTTTCCTTTTTTCTTTGTCATTATTCATTGCCAGTTATTTCTCGCTACTGCAATGCCTTCCTCTTTTTCTACTTTTTTTTTTCATTCTGTCTCTCTTTCTCTATCACACGTATCTCATCCCCCTACTCCTCCTCCTTCCCTTCCTTCTCTTCCTCCTCCTCCTCCTCCTCCTCCTCCTCCTACTCCTACTTCTCTAGGCCCTTCTGATTTATTTTTCCTTTCTCTATTTTTTCCTCTCTCTTTCCACCACACCAGTTTACTTCGTTTTTTCACCCATTGTCCTTGCCTTCCCCCTCCTCCAGCTCCTCCACCTCTTTCTCCTACTCCTAATGCTTATCCTTCCTCTCTCTCCAACGCAAGGCAAAAGGCCGTAAGTAAATGCAATTGCTCGTGAAAAATAAATACCTCTAATATACCACCGATGACGCTTTTTCTTTGTTTTCGGAGTCTCTAGCTACTCGGAATTAGTCATACTTATCTCCCTCTTCCCATCTCCTTCCTTGTATCCTGCTACAGTTTTTCTTCCTTGGTTTTAGTCTCGATGTAGGTAATATTTCATTGATTCCCACTAGCAGGAGCAGCAGTCGAAACAGTATGGTGGGAAGAGGGGACGGAAGCACATAACAGATGGAATGAGAAATACGTAGCACAGATGAGTGAACTTTTATCCATGCGTACGTAAGTAACTGTCGGCGCATATGCAAGAGAGAGAGAGAGAGAGAGAGAGAGAGAGAGAGAGAGAGAGAGAGAGAGAGAGACCATCACCACTACAACCGTGGAGACACATCACGGCATACACACCTTCGCCCCCAACCCCTCTGGACTCAGGCCTCACCACCCTTCTGTGGCAGGTGCCGGCAGCGCTGCCACACAGTCAATCACTGCACTGAGACCATCTGCGACTTCTGTGGCCGACGTGGGCACCTCGCTGACCAGTGTCGTAAGAGGCAGGCAGAGGCAAAGCGAAGTCTTGAGTGTGCGTACTGCCTGCGGCGAGGACACACCGATGACGAGTGTTACGCTCGAGCCGCCGACATGAGACAGGAACGACTGCCTCGAGCAATCCTGTCTGAACACCATCCACCCATCACCCAGCTTGCTCCCTACCAGCAAGCGGTGCACGCCCCGCCCTACCCATCCTGGCCTCATCCCCCGCGCACACCCCTTCCGCTGATCCGATAAGGCGATACAGACACCAGCGGCCTCAAGATTCTGTCCGCCAACGTACGAGGCTTTAGGACCAACATCGGGGAGCTGACACACGCCTTCGTCCTCAGGCACCACATCGACATAGTGGTGACAGTGGAGACCTTCCTGGACGACACGTGCGCCACCACCTGTGATAAGATCCCCGGGTACTCGCACTGGGCCAGACGAGACCGCCACACAGGACAGGGGGGGAGGCATTGTTGTTTGCCACCGAAACGGACTGCAGATGGACGCCCTCACCACATCTCCTCTGGATATGGAGATGATGTTCCTCCGCATCATTCTCGAGGACAAGAGCGCTCTGCTACTCTGTGCCATGAACCGGCCACAGTAGCAAGGCAGCGCCCCCCTCATTTACCTCACAGAGCACCTGGACGACATTATGGCTGCCCACAGCTGTCAATACGCGATGGTTGTGGGCGACCTAAATCAACACCTGGTGGCGAGGTGCATGGATTGCATAACCATGTTGAGTTTCCGACACACCAGCGTGGAGGCTCCCTGGACCCTGTGCTCACAGACCTGCCGAGTGACTGCGTGCTGTGCTGCCCACTAGACCGTGTGGGCAGTTCCGACCACAACGCCGTACTCACCACCATCAGCCTGGCCCCAGCGAGTGAAGAGGAACACCAGCGAGTCATCTGGCTATGGGACCGCGCGGACTGGACGGCTGCAAGGCAGGCCTTGGCAGCGACTGCATGGGACACAGTCCTTAACGGTGACCCACAGTATGACGTCTCCGCCCTCACCACTGTCCTCAATACCGTCCAGCAGCAACATGTCCCCCACCGCACCTACTCAACCAGCCCAAAAGACCAGCCTTGGTTCGGGTACAGGTGCCGTATTGCAGCCGAAAGGAAACACAAGGCTTGGACACGATATAAAAGACACCCCACACAGGAATATAAGGCCCAACAAAGACGAGCCTGCAAAAATATGACGAGGACAGCAAAGTGGGCAAAAGAAAGGTGGGATGCTGACAGGAGGAGAAACCTGTCCTCTAACCAAACCGACCCGAAACAGTGGTGGGGGCTGGTGAAGGAACAGCAAGGCCTTACCCTCCAGGAACGTATCCCGCCCCTGAGGAAGCCTGACGGAGACCTGGCCATCACCAGCCGGGAAAAGGCTGACCTGCTGGCCTGTCACTTCAGTCAAAAGATGACAACCCAGGAACCAGACAGGCAGCCGCCCACCCTCCCCCAACTCATCGCCTCAAGACTAGAGGGTGTGCTAATCTCTGAGGACGCTGTCAGGAGACATCTGAGGGGCGTCAACACCAGGAAGGCGCCAGGCCCTGACAGCGTGAGTCCATACTTATTGCGGCGATGCTCCGATGAGCTCACCAGCCCCCTCGCCCAGATCTTCCGGCGATGCCTGCAGAGCGGGGTGTGGCCTGCACAGTGGAAGGAGGCCAGAGTCACACCCGTACACAAGAAAAATCCAGGTCTGAGCCAGGCAATTACAGGCCAATATCACTCCTCCCAATCATCAGCAAGATATTTGAGAAGATCATCGGCGAGCAATTGACATCCTTCCTCGAGGAAAACCACCTGCAGTCACCGAAACAGTTTGATTTTCGGAAGGGTCGCTCTACCTCAGATCTCCTCCTTCTCCTCTCAAAGTCCTGGCATGACGCCCTTGATGACGGCCACCCCTCTCTCGTGATTGCCCTGGATATAGCTGGCGCGCTCGACTCCGTTTGGCACCGCGGTCTGACGGCGAGCTACAGCAACTAGGCATCACGGGGGACCTGCTGCGCCTGCTCTCAAAGTACCTGTTAGGCAGTCAACGGAAGCACCTCGACCAGTTTCCCAGTGGAGGACTCCGTTCTACAGGGGTCCGTCCTTGGACCTATTCTGTGGAACATATACTTCAACGACCTCCTGCAAACCATTCCGGCTGCAAGCGCCTACGCCGACGACTGCACCCTCTTCAGATCATACAAGAGGGAGGAAGCCCAGGACATGATAGAGTCCGTCAACAGACAGTTGGCAGACATAATGGCCTGGGGAAAGAGATGGCAAGTCAGGTTTGCCCCAAACAAAACCCAGGCCATGGTAATATTACGTTCTCGGGAGGACGCGAGGCAACTCAACGGCAGACTGAGATTCGGGAACGACACCATCCCTCTGCACTCCAGCGTCGACATCCTGGGCGTGGAGGTGGACTCTCACCTTCGGTTCGACCGTCACCTTGAAAAGGTGGCGCATAAAGCCTCCCAGAAGGTGAACCTCCTGCGCCGCATGAAAAACCTCCTCGACGCTGAAGGACTGAACACCCTCTATAAGGCACAAGTCCGTCCAGTGATGGAGTATGCACCGCTCACCTGCATGGCCAGCGCCCGCTGCCACCTCAACCTGCTAGACAAGATGCAGAGGAGGGCAGAACGCCTCATGAACGGCACCCAGCAACACCGACCGAGCCAGTGGGAGAGACAGCGACAATAACATCGATAACAACAACAACAACAACAACAACAACAACAACAACAACAACAACAACAACCAAACGAGCGACGGGCAGGAGCAGCCACGAGCCAGCTGGACACCCTAGAGCACCGTCGCCGCGTCGCTGCCCTGACGGTGCTACACAAGGCACAAGTGGGCCTAGTGCCCCACCTGACGGACCTGAGGGTTACCTGGAGGAGGAGGAGGAGCACGAGAACGGTGCTGAGCAACGTCTCCCTCCTGGAAGTGCCAATGGCCCGCTCCAGCACCCACCAGCGTGCCTTCTCCATAGCAGCGGTGGTGTGGTGGAACAACCTCACTGCTGATGTGGACGTGACACAACTGTCCACTCAGCAGATGAAGGTTGCGTCCCACAGGTGGCTACTCCTACACCCACCGTAAAAAGCGTAAATGTAAACGCTTGCAAATAATTTGTAAACATGTATATAATTGTACCCTCGGCAAAAGATTTTAAATAGCTTCCCACCGGTCGGGGGAATTTTAGCTTAGAAAAATAATATTGCCATGTACTAATGTCCTGAACATGTGTTTAAATAAAAATAGAGAGAGAGAGAGAGAGAGAGAGAGAGAGAGAGAGAGAGAGAGAGAGAGAGAGAGAGAGAGAGAGAGAGAGAGAGAGAGAGAGAGAGAGAGAGAGAGAGAGAGAGAGAGAGAGAGAGAGAGAGAGAGAGAGAGAGAGAGAGAGAGAGAGAGAGAGAGAGAGAGAGAGAGAGAGACCGTCACCTTGAAAGGCTGGCGTATAAAGCCTCCCAGAAGGTGACCTCCTGCGCCGCAAGAAGAATCTTCTTGATGCTGAAGGCCTGAACACCCGCTACAAGTCACAAGTCCGTCCAGTGATTGAGTATGCACCGCTCCCCTGGATGGCCAGCGCCCGCTGCCACCTCAACCTGCTGGACAAGGTGCAGAGGAGGGCAGAACCCTCATCAGCGGCACCCAGCACCACCGACCGAACCAGTGGGAGGGACAACGACGGCGACAACAGCAACAACAACAACAACCACACGAACGACGGGCAGGAGCAGCCACGAACCAGCTGGACAGCCCGGAGCACCGCCGCCGAGTCGCTACCCTGACGGCGCTACACAAGGCACAAGTGGGCCAATTGTCGCACCTGATGGACCTGAGCGCAGCACGAGAACGGTCCTGAGCAACGCCTCCCTCCTGGAAGTGCCAAGGGCCCGCTCCAGCACCTACCAACGTGCCTTCTCCATCGCAGCGGTGGTGTGGTGGAACAACCTCACTGCTGATGTGGACGTGACACAACTGTCCACTCAGCAGATGAAGGTTGCGTCCCACAGGTGGCTACACCTACACCCACCGTAAAAGCGTAAATGTAAACGCTTATAAATAATTGTAAAAACTTGTAAATAATTGTATAAAATAGAAATGTATTCCTGGCAGAGGCTTTCAGATAGCTCCCCACCGGACGGGGGAACTTTAGCTTCAGAAAAAAATACTGTCATGTACTGATGTACTAAACATGTGTTTAACTAAAAGAGAGAGAGAGAGAGAGAGAGAGAGAGAGAGAGAGAGAGAGAGAGAGAGAGAGAGAGAGAGAGAGAGAGAGAGAGAGAGAGAGAGAGAGAGAGAGAGAGAGAGAGAGAGAGAGAGAGAGAGAGAGACGCGGGACACGAGAACCGTGTTGTGTTGTGGTGACGCAGTGTAGGTGCCGCGGTCCCGTACCAGCCAGCACCAACGCACTTATACGAGTAGAGTCTCCCGGATGTGGAACATGTTCACGGCCATCTTCCCCCAGGTCAGGCAGTAAAACTGGTGGCCCACCACTGGAGAAGCTCACTTCCCATTCCACTAACACCTGTAATTGATTCTTGACAGAGTTCAGTGTGTATAATATGAATATGTATAATGTATGTTTTTTTCAAAATTTTTATATATAGACTTTATGCCCTTTGAGTAGGCAGCACTCGGCAGTGCCCCTTTGGGTTTTGTTAATATATATGTATGTTTAATAAAAGTAAAGAAAAAGAAAGAAAGAGGAAAGAAGAAAGAAACATAGAGATGGAAATAATGAGTAAGTGAGAAAGAAAGTAAACACGAAAAAAATTAAAAAAAAAGGAGAAACATATTGAAAAGAAATGTGTGTGTGTGTGTGTGTGTGTGTGTGTGTGTGTGTGTGTGTGTGTGTGTGTGTGTGTGTGTGTGTGTGTGTGTGTGTAGGTAATAGGGAGGAGGGCAAGAATCTGGTTGGAGGAGGAGGAATAAGTAAAGGAGGAGGAGGAGGAGGAGGAGGGGTATGGAAGTGGGGGAATACGCCTTCATTTCCATACAACCATTCCGTTCTGATAACCTCCCTCGGCCTGGCAACCTTCATGTCAATTATTCACGTCCTGTTGGCGCTCTTGTGCAGGTGATGTGAGTGCGCTGCAGCCAGCTTATCTACTCCCTGTCACGCCCTCTCCCCGCCACGGCCCCGCCTTCCACTAGAGCCCCTCATCATACCAAGCTCCTTTTCTTACGGTAAAAGAGACAGACCAGGGACCGAAGAAATTATGAAAACTTTTTTCTTTATGAAGTTTAGTAGAAGTCAAATGAACGTTACTAATTTCATCCCTAGGGTGTTTTGATACTTCCTGTATGAAAGAGTTGAAGTCGCAGGAAGAATAAAGAGCAAAGGAATTATGGAAGTACTGTTCTCCCTCGCAGTACTGAGCTCCCACCTCATTTTTTGTGTTCAAATGAAAACTTAGGTTTGGAAAGAAAAGACGACTAAGTTCATCACATCTGAAAATTCGTCTTAAACTTGAAGTAGCGAAAGCGGATGAAGATATGCTGATGTAACTCAGGAGGAAGCAAGACCTCCCTCCCTGCCTCCATTCCCTTGCCCCTTCTTACGATGAATAGAATGATTTAAAAAGCTGAAGCGGCTTAATATATCATGGCTTTAAATTTGTCCAAACTCTGCACGAGAAAAGGCAGGCAAAGCTATATTGATGAATCGCTTAGCCACTGGAAATCTCCTTCCTGACCTTCCCCTCCTCACCTCTCACCCTACAGCAGCTTCTTTCATCCCCACTAATCTTTCTTAACCCTTTTATGGCCACCAAAATGTCTACACCAGGCTCAAGGTTATTACAAAGAGAAAGAATGCCGGTTTTTCATACTCTTGGTGAAAGGGCGATACAGGCACCGCTAACAAAGCGCCACGCACGCCCCACGGCCCCGCGAGGTACGCTGGGCTGTCATCTTTAAGACCTGCTGAAAATAAGTGTCTGACTATCCACTTGACAGACAGAAAAATGATATACAATGTAATAAAAGAGACTAATATGTCTGTGTACCTGTCTCTTTGAATAGGCATATGTCTATTTATCCATGTGTCTGTTTGTTTGTCTGTCTGTCTGTCTCTGTCTCTGACCGTATCTCTCTCTCTCTCTCTCTCTCTCTCTCTCTCTCTCTCTCTCTCTCTCTCTCTCTCTCTCTCTCTCTCTCTCTCTCTCTCTCTCTCTCTCTCTCTCTCTCTCTGTCTGTCTGTCTGTCTGTCTGTCTGTCTGTCTGTCTCTCTCTCTCTCTCTCTCTCTCTCTCTCTCTCTCTCTCTCTCTCTCTCTCTCTCTCTCTCTCTCTCTCTCTCTCTCTCTCCTTGTTTTTTTTTATTCTTTTTCCTCCCTCCTCCTCTCATCGCTCCCTCCGCCCCGGCTCTCACTCATTTGCTTTTTTTCTCACGGCTGCTGGTATTGAATGCCAATCACTGAATGGTTTTGCTGATCGAGGCTCCAACCACCACTCGACCGACGTTGCTCCTCTCGCCTCTCCGCGTTCTCCACAACCCAGTAATTCTCCCAACTTTCAAGAGGAGCAGATGGCCTCATTTCCTCCCACGAGGCACTCCATTGTTTTTCGGAAAGGCATGCAGGAAGGGGTTGACAAGACAGGTCCAGGGAAAGGGAGTGGTGTAACCTACCGAGACGAGACTCGGGGTCTAACACTGAACCTTC